>NC_060267.1:16582112-16598311 GCF_021613505.1 Equus quagga | reverse complement strand
CCCGGGCCGCGCCGCCCTGAGCCGCAGCGCCAGCGTGCGGTGCGCGGGCCCCGGGGGCGGCGGCGGCGGGGGCGCGCCGGGCGCGCTCTGGACTGAGGCCCGCGAGCAGGCGCTGTGCGGGCCCGGGCTGCGCAAGACCAAGTACCGCAGCTTCCGCCGGCGGCTGCTCAAGTTCATCCCCGGACTCAACCGCTCCCTGGAGGAGGAGGAGAGCCAGCTGTAGGGGCGGGCGGGGGAGGTATTTATTTATTTATTCGTTCCTGCCGGGGCAAGCCGGGGGCGGGCCAGCGCGCCCAGGGGACCCCAGGAGCCCGGAGCCGGGGAGAGGGTCCTCGCCGCCCCTGCGCGCCGGCGGGGTTCCTGTGCCCGGGCGTCAGACCTCTCTGCTCCTCCCCGAGCCACAGCGGGAGGAGGGGGCAGGAGAGACGTGGGCCAGCTCGGGGTTGGGAGAGGTTCGGGGGCCAAATATGGGGCGTGCCATCCTACGTCTGGGTTAGTAGTGCCTTGTGGGGCATCCAGGTAACCTCCTCCTCCGGAGGGGGACCCTATCCCACGAAGCCCTCTCCTCAGCTTTACTTGCTCCCCACCCTTGGCCTGGAGCAGAAACGGCTTATGGTCGGTGGTTCCCTCAGCCTCCACACACATACACAGTTCCAGTGAACCAGTGGGCCCCTGAGCGGGTCTAAGGTGCTGGTCTCCCTCCCTCCCGGCCTTGACCCCTAAGGGCTTCGCCCCTCCTGGGGGCCTGTAACTAAGTCGGGTCCTGCCGGCCAGGGATCCTGGGTTCTCCACCCCTTGGGGGACAGGAATGGACATGGCCAGGTGGGGTGGGGGCAGCCTAGACTGTTCCACCGTTTTGCATATTGTTGCTTCTGAACCACAAACTGTATAAAATTGCCGGTTTTTTGCATCCGTGTCAGTGTGGTGACTGCCTGAAGGGGAGGACTGGGCTCGGGCAAGCTCTGACTCCATCACGCACCCGCCTCCCAACTACACACATGCGAGCGCGCGCACACTGTATTTTACATCTTATTTGGTTGGAGCCCGCAGCCAGGGAGATCGTCTGAGGGATTTTTAACTGACATGTGTGGGCCTGAAGGAGGCCCCACACCCTCTGCAGAGCTTGGGCCTCTTGTCTGAGTGCATCTTGAGCGTCCTTCCCAAATACCCACGGCAGGTGGAGGCCAAGGCTGGGCTAAAGTCCTTAGCTATCCCTGCGTAAGTAACTATGCTTGGCCTCCTCTCTTCCGCGGGTCAGGGGTCTCCTGCAGAGGCAGCCTCAGCCTTCATCCACCCAAGTGTGACAGGCCCAATCACTGACCACCCCATTGCTCTAGAACCCCTCAGTGGTTTCCCAGGACTCCCAGAATAAAATTCTGGCTCCTGTCCTGGGGTATCTGCCCCCGTCTGCCTCAGTTTCTTGTCTCCGTCTTGCTCCCTGCTCTGGCCACTTTGCTGTACCTGGTCTACCTCTGATCCCCCCCTCGGGGTCTCTGACTTGCTCTTCCTGTACTTGGCTCCTTCACTCCTCAGCTCTGCCTCCCAAGGCCTTCCCACGCCGTCTAGAACAGTCACCCCCTCACTGGGACAGAGCCCTGCTTTATTTCCATCGCACTGCTCATCACCATCTGGAACTGTCTTGACTTCTCTGGGTTTCGTTCTGTGCCCACCCCTCCAGTCCAGAGGCACGCGCCTTACAGCAAAGCACAGGGACCTTTTCTGTCTGATTTGCTGCTTGATTTCTGGCCCAATATTAGCACATAGTAGAACCTCAATAAATACTGTACAGCACATGCTCAGAGCATCTCCAAGAGGTGGGCCCTACCTTCTTTGAGGTAACTCAGGGCAAGTGACCTCTGTAGGGTCACAGCAAGGAAGTGGCAGAGCTGGGCCTGAGACTCGAGACTCACGCGCCAGTGCTCCTCCCCGGCAGGAACCAGCACACAAGGGATGCTGTAAGAGAGGTCTAGGTGGCAGCTGCCCGAAGCCAGGCCAAACCCCACCCGCTCCCTCCTGCACCACTGCACTTGCCTCCTGAGTGAACTCCCTGCTTCCTCTCTCGCCCCCGGACCATCCCTTCTCCACACAGCAGTCAGGGCCGTCTTTTCAAAAAGGAAATCAGATCACTGTTTAAAACCCATTATGGCTTCCCCTGGAATAAAAGAATAAAACCCAAATTCTTGACCATGGCCTATCCATAACATGTCGTGCGTCTGGGTAGACAAATGACAAAAAGGCATCTCTTCCTCTGGGTTGACAGCAATCACACAGGCCCAACAATTTGGCAACTGGGAGCCGTTGTGCAGTGTACAACCTCTGCAAGCACGCTGGGATGCCATACAAGAGGCCCCCCAGGCTCTGGTCCTGGCGTCTCTCTTCAAGCTCAAACTTTTTCTCCTTCCATGTCACTTATCAGAGTTAAGCCACACTATTCTTTCTACCGCTTCCTCAAGTATGCCCAGCTCCTCCTGCCTCTGCCTGAAATACTTTTTGCAAGACTGATTCCTCCATCCTCAGGTCTCAGCTTAAACATCCCTGATCTGATCAGCAGTAGTTCCCTGTCCCTGTTATTCTTTATCTGGAGCCCTCTATTTTTCTTTCTTTATAGCACTTACTTCCAATTGGTAATTATAGTGACTTGGTTTGAATCTGTCTTTGCCTTCCTAAGGCAGGAAACTCAGCCTTGTTACATTGTATCTCCAGGGCTTAACAGCCTGGCACCGAGGGTGCTCAATCAACAAGAATGCCTCCTTGGGGCCACCCTGCATCTGGGTGACCACCACCTCCCCACATCTCAGCCCTGGGGCCAGGGAGAGGAGGCCCCTCCCTGGCTCCATCTGTAGCTGGCATCTGTGGACCCCACTTGTGCAATCCCTTCAGGGCTGGGTGTCGGCTGCAGTGGGGCACCTGCACCTGGCAGCCCTGCCCGCCCTGGTCCTGGGGAGGGAGGACATTTGATTAAGAAAATGGAGCTTCCCTGAGCTCTGTGTTTGAACAGCTGCTGTGCAGCGATGACAAACAACAGCTCCCAGGGCTCAGGTCTAGGGGAGGGGCCCTCTCGCACCTTTGTTCCCAGAGCCCAGGGCTGCCAGAAGACCGGCTGCATGGGCATAGCACCTTACTAGGGGCGGGGGGCTGCAAGGGCCTCCCTGGCTTTCTCCTCCGGGCATAGATTCCCAGCCTGTTCCTCCCTCACCCCCCCATGCAGCTAATCTTGGGAGTGAGGTCAGTAGCCCTCACCCAAAGGGGGCTCCTGGCTGGCTGTGTGCACCCAGAGGAGGGTGAGGGGGTGCCCAGGGCGGGGCTGGATCCCACCTCTCAGCTGATGGGATGACGGCACCAGCACAGCAGCCTCCTGCCGTGTAGGTGGGTGACAGGGAGTGACTAATGTGCGAGCTGCGATGCTAAAAATTAACCCAGGGATCGTGTTTGGTGGAGGGGTGGGGGTGGATGGGAAAGGAGCAGGGGCTCGGAATATTGTGTGGTCGGTATTCCCCTGCCCTGCCGCCCCTCCGTCACCTCCCACCAGCCTTCTGCTCCTCTCAAAGCCATAGGGGCTCTGTGGGGGTCCTTCCCCCCTCAGGCCAGAAGGTGCCCCCAATAATACCAGGGAGGAGGAGAGGGGACTCCACTCCACTGTGCATGGTAGAGTGAGGACACAGCTCTGCAGGTGGAGTTCTGGTGTGAGGTCCCCACAGAACCCCGCTTCAGCCCCCGTCTCCTCAGCATGGTGGCTGCATGCCCCTGGGTCCTGGTTCTTCCCCCTCTGCCCCGGGACGGCGGGGGAGGAGGAAGCAGCCAGGGTACAGAGACAAGGGCAGGTTCCTACCAGCAGGCTGGAGGTGGGGGACAGAAGGGGTGGCAGCTACACCTGAAAAAAAGGACAGGGGACTCTCCCAGAGCACCTCCCATGTGCTGGTACTGTGCTAAGCACTTCACATCCATCACCTAGCTTAGGCCCCCCAGCATGTCTGAGAGCCCCGTATCACTGTCTCCATCTTACAGATGAAGAAACAGAGAGTTATAGAGGGGAAGGTGGCACAGCTGGTCCCCGGCAGAGCCTAGACTTGGGAGAGGGAGGGCTTCCTGGAGGAAGGTGTGTGAGGACAGGGTCCAGATGGTAAGGAACCATTTAAAGGAGCTGAACCTCTCAAAGCTGGGGGCTTCACTTGCACGGAGGGAAGGTGGGAGGGAGCCAGGAGGGTATCTGAAAGGTGGGAGCTGAGGGGGCAGGGTCTGGGATGTGCCAGATAGCAAAAGGGGGAGGAGATCAAGGTATTCAGAGGGATCAAGGCTCCATGGATGTGGGTGCTGCTGTCCTGGAGTAAGGTGAGAACGTTCCCATCAAAGTGGGGGGGGGGGCCTCTTAGGAATGGGTTCTGGGGGCCACAAAAGGGGCCTGGGCTTGGAGAAGAGCTTTGTTGACACGTCATAAGAAAACCTGTGAGAAAGAATGAACCCATAAACACTCCCGTTTTGCCTGGAGACAAAACCAAAGAACTTGAGCTGAATGACAGCAGGAGGAGAAGAGGTGAGACAGCAGAAGGCACTTTCTGCTCACCAGTCAGTTACTCGTGAGGTTGGGGAAGTGAGAGAGGCTCGGGGACTCTCCAAAAGTCAGGAGAAACGTCAGGCCATCTAGCTGGGAGCCTGCCTGGTCTTGCATTGACGGCTGGATGGGATGACCTAAAGGAGTGAGTGATGAGCTGAGAGAAGCGAGAGAGGAAGGAACACGGGGCTGTGGAGAGGGCAGGGGACCACGGAGGGCTCCTCTATAGAATAAAGCAGCCAAGAGATTGACGCACACTGGAGAGTAGAGCGGGCGCGCCTGACCCCTGGTGGGGACCTCAGGACACCGCACCTCTCAGCCCTGAGCTGGAGCCCGGGAAGAGGTAGGGCACGGCATCCGCCAAGGAGCTGTGAAGGCAGCTCTCCCTCTTCAGAGCCCACCCCTCCAGCCCCTTCTCAGCCTGCCCCGACTCTCCCACAGTGGAGCCTCCTCTGAATCGCACAGTCCAGCCGGAGCTCCCTGCCGCCCTTGCTGTGCCTGGCACTGAGTGGGCATTCAGACAGCCTTGAGGGAAGGTGGGTACGTCTGAACGAATGAACGGACGAGTTCAGAACTTAGAAGATACCAAACACATCTTCTCTGCGGGGAAGCCCACGTGGTCTGAAGGCGCGCGGAGGGGATGCAGGGGAGCGGGGAGGAAGCACACTCGCTAAACGGCAGGACACAAGGATGGCTGCCGTAAGGGAGACCTCCTGAACCTCAGGAAATGTCCCGTGCCTGGAGTTCAGTCTTAAATAGAGACACACAAATCTATGCAAAAGGTAAAAAGTGTGCAAATATGGCCCCTCTGGGCCTCTTTTCCAGCTGTTTCCCTACCGTCACTCAACAGCCCCCCTCCCAGCTGGCAGGTCCATTCAGCAACCCCTCTCCCGCCACCAGGGAAAGGCCACTAAGGTCCACTTTCAGCTCTCCAAATCTCGCTCTGATTGAAGGCTCGGCTCAAACTCCACACTCTCCGAGGAATGTGGTCTCTGGTGAAGTGAATGCAAGGCCAGTGGTTACCAACCACAGCAACAAATCGCCTGGGGGGCCTTTAACGGCAGACAGCATCCTACCCCTACCCTTACGGTTCTGATTCAGGAGTTCTGGGGGGCGCTGGAGAACTGGTATTTTTAAAAATGCCCCAGATGCTCAATAAAGATTTAGTGATGGATGTTTAATGAAGATGATTCTAGAGAGCTCTGAGCTCCCTCCCACCTAGAACCTTGGTGTTCCAAATACTGACAGAAGTCAGGCCCCCCCTGAGGTCGTGTCATCTCTGGCATTCTCGGCAAGCGGAGGATGTGTGCCTCCCACCGGGACAGAACCACTTTCTGCTTCCTGCTGTAAGTTTTGGTATGTGTGTCTCCCCCACAGAGTGGGAGCTCTTGGAGGGCAAGCAGATCCCATCGGACACATCTGTGATCCCAATGTGGTTGGAGTTGGGGGTGGGGATACAATACAAGAACCCAGGACCTGCTGGCTGACTGGGTGTAGCCAATGCCCAAGGGTGAGGGGACGGGGGAGGAGGCTGGGGTTGAGTAGGGGTTCATGTCTACACGGTATTGGAAGTCAGCACGGGGAGATCTGACTGGTGGCGGTGCTGGGGGAGCAGCCCCACGAGCTGAGCTGCCAAACGGCTGCAAGATTGACCTTCAAGTTCTGGACTTGGTTGAAGGGAGGTGGGGGTGGGGGTGCCAGTCCCGTGTACCAAGGGCAGTCAGCTGGGCACCCCCCTCCCCACCCTCGCCCACCCTGAGGCTGAGGGCTGAAGTGCAGAGGCAGGTTCCAGCCTGGGGGGGGGGGGACAGCCGCCACTAACGGGTGAGGGTGGAGATGGGGACTCTGCGTTGTGTTTGACTGGAAGCTGGGAGGGAAGCAGGTGGCAAAGCTGAGTGAGTAACCACTTTCCCAGAGCAGCAAATCTCGCCGCCTCAGGAAGGCCCACAGACGCGGCGCCGCCTCCCGCGCCCACGCCGGGCCCTTCTCCTGGCACACACCCACCCCCGCTCCGCACCGCCCGCCCGCCCGCTCGCTCCAGCCCCCTCTCCCGGCCCCAGACGCGCCCCAGCACACTCGACCCCATCGTAGACGCCCACAGCGTCTCCGCGGCAACCTCGCCTGCGGGTCCTCTCTTCTTCCCTTGCCCTACCCCATCCACCGCCCCTCCATCCCCACGCCCCGCAGGCCCTTCAAAATCGGGGGGAGGGGCTCCTCGCGGCATCCCGGTCCCTGAGGGGCTGGTCGCGGCGGGGGCGTGGCCTGGGCAGGCTCGCGGAGCTTCGGGGCGGCCTCGCCCTCTGCTGGGAAGACTCGGGAACTGCTCGACCTCCCCGTCGTCGCGTCCTTGCCCAGCCCCCTGGGCCGCCTGGTTTCAGACCCTCCTTGAGCTCTCAGCCATCTCTCTTCTTTCCTTGACCTGACCCCTGGAGGACCTCAGATGTGTAAATGTCGGTCCCGGTCCCAGCTATGCTGCAGGGTTTCTGCGGCAGAGTCGCAGCCTCCTGAGGCTCGGGTTCCTTCCTTGGGGAAACAGCAGTTGTGAAGACAAATGCAGGACCGTGAAAGAAGACACTTTGTTACCCTAAAGGGAGCGTCTGAGCATGAGACGTGGCGGTTGTTAATGCTAAGGGCGTTCTCTCCGCCTTCTGGGGGGGCAACATCTTTCTCCCTGTCCCACGGCCACAGTGGAAGGAGAGGTATAATTCATCCCTAGAGAGCATCACATTTTGATGTACTGCCTTTCAGTCTTCCTTTCTACATATATAAACGTATTTGTGTATTTTAATACAAATGTCACCCATACTTTACATGCTGTTTATGTCCTGCCTTTTTCTTTTTCCCAGTGCACAAGTCATGGTTAAAAGCCTGGATTCTGGAGTCACACAAACCCGATTCGAGTCCTTGTTCTGTGACTTGATATTTGTGTCTTTGGGCAAGCCATGTAACTCCACCATTCTCAGCCTCAGTTTCCTCTGATGCCAGGAAAACCCACTTGCCAGGCTGTGTTAGGGCCCCAGGCATAGCCAGCTCAGTGTGTGTTGATTATGTTATTGTGCTTGTGTTTCGAACAGGACTCTTCTCTAGCTGCGTGATTCTTGGAGCATGCAAGGCTCCCTCCTCCATGTGTTCTCCCTTCCACATGTGCCATCACGCTAAGAAAGGGCGAGATCTTCTCTGAGCTCGCTCTCTCCCCAACACTGCTTTTGGCCACATGGGTCTCATTACTCCTCCTGCACACCCAGAATTTCCCCTTCTCGGTGCCCTCGAGCTCATCCTCAGCCTCCCTGGCCTTTTCCCCAGATAAGGGCCCTTTCCCTGTCTTCCCTGGGGTCTCTCCCTCCTTGTGGCCTCCTCAGAGAAGCCTCTGTGACCGTTCCTTCGTAATGAGCAGCCTCGGTCATTCTCTAGCCACTTACCTGCTCTGTTTTTCTTCATAGCACTTCGCATTACATGGCATTATGTTGTGTATGTTTTTATCTGTGTGCCTGCCGCCCAATGTATCTCCGCGGAAGTTGGGGACTTTCTGAGGTTTTTTTCCCCCACCTCTGTGGTTTCTAGAAGACTGCCTGGCACGTAGTAGGCTCTGGATAGATCTTTGTGTGAATGGGAATAAAGCCGCCGCCGCTCACCTTTCTCCCTTCAGAGGCAGCAGCCCAGTAGAGGCCACTTCCGTCCAGTAGAGGGCACCACCACACAGCATTTTGGGGTCTCCCAGGGCTGGAGCTGGAATGGGAGATATTTATAAGGCCCACAGGCCTGTCTCCTCCCGCTCTGTGGGCGCTCAGTCGGGTTGGGACCGGAAGCAGGAGGGCCCCCCGCGCTAATCTGCCCTGGCAGCGCGGAGCTGGCATGCCCTGGCCGCATCCTCCGTTGCACTCGGGTGCCCGAGGTCGGAATACCCTGCCGGGCGCCCTGGACACACCCCTTAGCAGCTGATGCTTTTGGACAGATCACACCCTGTCCTGGGCTCTACAAAATGAGGGCAGTGACACAGGCCTCGGCGCTCGCTCACGGGTTCGCTGGGAGGCCCAGACAGCAGGGTGTGAAATGTTCCGCGAATGTAAACACCAGACAAATATAATTTATGCATGCCTTTATTGGCCGTGGCAGCAGACTAGCCACCAAAGAGGAGAGCTTAGAGGGAATGCAAGGCGGACTGAAGGTGGGTTTATGAGGGGGATTAAAATAGTGAAGGAGAAAGAGGTTAAAAATAACAAGTACCTTTCACCAAGAGCTTATTAGGAGCCAAGGCTGGGGAAAATGATCTGCAAACTTCGTCTAATTATAGCTGACACTTAGACGGTGCTGCCTGTGCCAGGCACCGTTGAAGGGCTTTATGCAGAGAAACTCACCGGGTCCTCACAATTTAGGGATCTGGGTAGTATTACTGCCCCTATTCTACACATGAGGAAACTGAGGCACAGAGAGCTGAAATAACTTGCCCGAGGCCACACAGATAGACTGAGCAATCGCCCTCCCGGAATGTTCTCCTAAGCCCTCATAGTCACAACCACACCAGAAAGGAGATATTATGGTTCCATTTCTCAGATGGGAAACTGAGGCTCAGTGAGCTTGCAAAGCCATGATGTGAATAACCGTATCTGAAACCTGCTTCACCACCAAGCGATGCTTTCCGGTCCCCACCAGAGTTAGGAAGGGGCGTCAAGATGGGTACAGGGTTCTCACAGAGGGGCCAGGGGAGGCCATACTGGGCTGAGTGGGTGAGGCCACCAAAGAAAGGCTGCTTGGTGGCCTCAAACGGAAGGAAGGAGGCTGAGCCATCTTCTGGGCCAGGTTAGGAGGGAGGAAGCACAAAGTGTGCTGGTAGACACCAGGCTGTCCACAAGCATCACACCCAGCCTGTGAGCTCCCCCATGCACAGTCCTCCACAGAAAGAACTGGGGCTCTGAGGGGCTGGCCTCACAGTGGAAGGTGGGAGCAGCCCTATCCCTTGTCACAAGTGCCCCCAGCCCAGTCCCTGGCTTCCAGCCTGTTACATAAGCTGCCCCATACCTAGGGACTGGAAATAGCCATGGCTGTGCCGGGCTGGGCTGGGGGCATGATGAATGGTCCCCAAGAGCATCAGCTGACTCCTTCTGAAGTGACCTGAGGTCCTCCTGAAGTGCCTGCTGGCAGCTCAGGTTACCCGGCCCTCCCTGGGCGGAGGCTCTGCCTGGCCTGCAGAGGACAGTTCCAAAGTGACTCTGCGTCTGGACATTTATGGTGCGAGTGTCTGAAGGATCATCCCACTCAGAAGCCTGAGTGGCTAGGGCAGCTCACAGCCTCACCACACCCACTGCAACCTCCCTGGGTGCTGGGAGCCAGAGCCTTGCCAGAGAAAGTACTGTGGGATCTCTGCAGCCAGCACCAGGGAGAGCTGGGAGCTCTGCTAAGAGAGCCAGAGAAATGAGGGCCAGGATGGGCGCTGCTGGCAGGGGCAGGGGGCGGGCGGGAGGGTGACAAGGCTGCAGGCTCCATTAGTCCAGGGCTGCACTCCACTTCCATCCGCATGTCTCCTGTGTCATAGCCCACTCTGTCACCACCCTCAGGGCCGCTGGATCCAAGGAGGTGCCCACACACAGTGACGCCCAGTGGAGAGGGCAGAGCTGCTCTTCGCGGTGCTCAGCTGTCAGGGCAGGGCTCCCCTCCAAACGCCTGCAGCAGCACTCCCTGGAAAGGCCCTGCCCCTGCCTCTGCCACCCTCCCCATGTGCCTGTGCGTCCTGGACTTCTGAGGCCATAGAGCGGGCACAGGGGAGACAGGCCCAAAGGTATGCCAGAGAGCTAAGGGGTACCCACTCCACTGCCAGGTAAACCTGGACGGAGAGAGGCTTGGTTTCCCGTGCCCTCCCGCCTGCTTCCATGTCTCTCCAGCCCCCACCCCCAACCCCGGGGAGTTATCACCCGTAACCAGAGCTGGCTCTCCTGGTGAGAGCCGGAGGAGCAGCATCGCTAGGCAACTGGGATAGCACGCAAGATCCAGCTAATCCGGGCTGCCCTGGCACGCCAGGCCCAGCAACCCTCCAAGGGGGCTGCCTGCTGACCAGCAGCACACCCCCAGAGACAGATGCTTAAAAACGTCTACCTCTTTCCACTCCAGGAAACCCTAAGTTCTAGCAAACCCCAAGGTCTGGGCAAAGAGGACCTTTTCTTTCCATGCCCTCCCTACTCTCCCTGTCCCTGTGTCCTTTCACAGCACAGTGAAAAATCTGCAGACCTCTCTGCAGGGCTTGGCTCTGTTGCAAGCCATGACATTCAGGGCAAATCACTTCACCACTCCAAACCTCAGACTCCAATCTGGGAGGCAATGACCAGGGGTTCAAGGCACAGACTTTGAGGCCACACCAACCCGGATACAGATCCGCTCTGCTATTTCTCAGCTGTGTGACATCTGTTCCCTCAATACTAAGCAGTACCTACCTCAGAGGGCTGTTGAAAGAAGGAAGAGACAAAGCAAGAGAAGTACTTAGCCAGAGCCTAGCACACATTTGGCCCAGGACTCCTCTCCAGCCCCATGTCCCGAAACTCTCCCTTAGTCCCTGGGCTCTAGTTACTCACCTTATTCTGCTGCTCGAAGGAACCAAGCCCTTTCCCACCTCTGGGCTTCCACACATACTGCTTCCTCTCCCGGGAACACTTGGCTCTTCCCCCCACTCCCCACCCCACAGACACTCCTTAGTTTAAAAGCTGCTTCCTGGGGCAGGCCCAGTGGCCGAGTGGTTAAGTTCCTGCGCTCTGCTTTGGCGGCCCAGGGTTTCGCCGGTTCAGATCCTGGAGGCTGAGGCGGCATCCTACATAGCACAACCAGAGGTACTCACAGCTAAAATATACAACTATGTACTGGGGGGCTTTGGGGAGAAGAAAAGAAAAGAAGATTGGCAACAGATGCCAATCTTTAAAAAAAAAAAAAAAGCTGCTTCCTTGGAGAAGCATTCCCTTATCCACCACCCCTGTCTAATTTACAACTCCCCATTGAATATCTCATTGGTATCCTGCATTTCCTTTTCTCTTTATGCCACTTAGTACTTATCTGTAAGATGGTTTCACATCCGTCTCCCTTACTGGGCTGTAAGGAGCCGGGTAGGAGAGAAGGAGCTGTATCTGTTTTGTTCTTTGCTGTGTCCTCAGCGAGGACGTTGACCTAGGTGTTCTCCAAAGTACATTCCAGTTTTCTGTGTCTTTATGTCTTATTTCTTCCTTGCTCTCATTTCCAAGTTGACCTAAATAATTTTTGCACCATTTCTTAGGTTCACTGAATCTCTAAGAATTGGGATCTAACTGGAAAGACAGTTCAAGAATTAAGGCCGCTGACCCTTAATGACACTCCATCCCCCTCAGGACTAGCTGGACCAGATTTACGACAGCACGTCCGCAAACAGCCCCTGCTGATTTCGAGACCCCTCTTCCTCATCCTCGCAAAGACGTCTATTTGCATACGCCAGACTCGAGGGAAGCGGCCGGCGGTGGCTGATTTGCATGCTCTCGTGCTATTGGTTGGGAGGGCGGCACGGGAGCCAATGGCTTGCAGCAGCGTTTACCCGGCGCCGCCTGGTGAGGTAATGGAATCCTGGCTGGCCCCGGCCGCCGGCGCGGGCCCCCGCCCTCCCGTGACGTAGCGGCTTCCCCGGCCCCACCCGGCGCGGCGCGGCCGCCCCCGGGAGCGCGCAGGGGGCCCGGCCGAGGCGCGGCGGGCGGCGGGGTCTGCCTGATCCTTCCGGCCCGGCCCCTCGGGCAGGGCCCGCCGGGCCAGACCCGATCTCTGGCGACCTGGAGAGCCATCTGGAAGCTGACAGCGGAGGATTACCGAAGTCTGCTCGTTTGGGAGTGCCGGGCCGGCCTCTCACTTCGTAAATCACGCGGTTCTGCATTTGTTTACAACGAGCCTGTTTGATTTTGCAATTTAAAAAATGAGTTACAGAAGATTTCTGTTTGTTTTTAATAAAGAGCCTGGCTTGCGTTTAGGGGAGATCTTGGCGTTCATTTCAGCTGTCACCTCCAGCCTGGTGACCTTGGCCACTTTTTCGTGCCGGCCCTGACTGCCTCCCATGGCAACGAGGGAAGAGCAAATGTGGAGGCGCTTCGAAAAAGCACCCAGCGGGCCGCCTCATCCTTATGTAATGCAGAGCATGTAACCCCATCTGGGCGGTGTCCCTGGAAGGCCCCTGATCCCTGGGACAGCCCCAGGAAGGTCCGGTCTTTGTGCCCCCATTTTTCTTTCTTTCCCTTTAATTCCTCCTAAACCTGGGGAGGGGTGGGGGCACCCCGGTCGAGTATTTCTTGATCCTCAAGATAAAGAAAGGAATCATGAAGGGAATCCGCGCTACAGCCCCTCTCCTCATCGAGGGCCAGGCCTGGGCAATGGAGGTCTTTTTGGGCCCAAATGGGCAGGGGAACCCCCTTGACATCCTTTTCCCCCACGCGCCCCAGTGAGGGAATGGTGCCTCCCCTACTGGTGTGGTTGGATCAAGGGTTTCTGCTATTGTGAGATGGAGGGCCATATGGGGAGGACCACTAGGGGTCTGGCTGATTGTCGTGGGTCCTGGGGCTTTCCATCCCCAGAACCTCAATCCTGCCTCTGCCCCATACCTATGAGCTTCGGGTCAGCCTTTCTCCTCCAGGCGAGGCCCTCCCTTCTCTCTGCCTTTCCTGGTCCTGGCTCTCCCTTCACACTGTGCCCCATGTTCCCTTCTTCTCATGGGGCCTGTCAGATTAACCCTCTAGATTCCACCCCAATGCCAGCTCGAGGCCTCTTGGAGGCTGCCTCTTGGCCCTTCTGGCAATGTTTTTATAACTGTTGTTGTGTCCTGCCTCCCAATCAGACTAGGAGCCAGCTTTCTGCAGGAAGATCTTGTCCTTCTCCCTTAGGAACTTTCCAGGATGTGGAACAGCACCGGCCGCAGTGTCTGTTTTCCCCTCTAGTCCCAGCTCCTCGGCCACGCGAGTAGTTGACCTCCTCTCCCCTTGGTTTTCCTACCTGCAGTAGGGGCTGTGTTGTCGTTCCTGGAATTTGTGTAGAAAGAGGAGGGGAAGGTATGAAGGAACGAGACGGTGGGTTGAAAGAGAGCCCCGGTCTGGGAGTCGGAAGCTCTGGTCTGTGGTCCTGGCTTGGCCACTGACAAGCTGAGTGACCTGGATCAAGCAGACAATAAGGGAGCTGAAATTCACTGGACATCCGTAATGACACTAAGAGGTGACATTGCCCCCATCATCTGTGCAGCTCCTCAAGGCCCCAAATAAACACACCAGCTGGGCAAAGCTGTGGTGAGTGCTATGCATGTACAGCTTCAAGACCAGGTCCCCAGCCCTCCTTCCCCCAATTCCTCCTGCACAGAAATGGCAGGTCTGTCACTACGTGCCAGACTCCTTGCTGCATTCTTTCTATCTGCTATCAAAGATGCGCTCTTCACGGGGCCGGCCTGGTGGCCTAGCAGTTAAGTTTGCAGCCAGTTCGGATCCTAGGCGCAGACCTACACACCACTTATCAAGCCATGCTGTGGCGGGCGTCCCACATATAAAATAGAGGGAGATGGGCATGAATGTTGGCTCAGGGCCAGTCTTCCTCAAAATAAATAAATAAATAAATAAGAGAAAAAGATGCACTCTTCATGATGACTCTGTGAGATGGATATGTTATCATCCTGAGGTTTCAAATAAAGAAAGTGAAGCCCAGAGAAGGTGAGTAACTTCCTTGAAGTCACACAGTTGGAAATGGTTGGAAGCAGTCTCAATCTCAGGCCTCTGGAGCCTGTGCTCCCTCTCGTGCCTCACGCTGCTGTCATGAGCCACACAGGTGTGTGTGTTTTAGCATTACATATTTTAATATAGGTTTTACTTCATTATAAAACAGGACAGGATATAATAAAGCCAAGTTGTGCTTACGTATTTATAGAAGGGAGAGACCTCTGTGGGCTGGAAGCCTTCATGGAAAAACTGGTAACTGAGCCTTTTTTTTTTTTTTTTTATCCTTCCTGTCCAAATAAATGTATTTCTCCTACACAGGCAAATATTTTAAAAATGTATTTCAAAAGTTAGATTTCTGGAAAAAGAAAAAGAGGGGGTAGTGGCTTCTTTAAAGAGCCCATTTGGAAAGAAGTCTTGGGGTAGGAAGAAGAGCGGGTGGGGGAGGAAGCAGCCGGCCCAGGGCTACCCCCACTTTGCCATTTTTGAAGCCGTGGTTTCTTTGTCTCTAGATCAGCCTAAGACTTGAATCTGGGAGAGAAATGTCAAGGTTCTGAGAAGTTGATTTTGAGACAAGCCAGAGATTCTTGGGATCATTATGAGGAACGAGAGAAAGGGGTTTCCGATTGCCGTAGGAGTTTAGGACAGGTCCAGAAAAGGATTTCTGGGGGTGGACAGGGGGCCGGGGAGAGGAATGTGGCCCTTGGAATGAGGGCTGAGCTGGGGTGTGGGGCCTCTTTAGGAGTTTCGAATGCAGAGGAGATTCTTGGCTGCGTGGGCCTGGCCTGGGTGCCGGCATTGGACAGCCTGCTGGTGATTTAAGGTGGCTCCAGAAACGAGCAGGGGCTGGTGGCTGGTGCAGCCGAGCGCAGGACTGGTCCTGCTTGACGGGTACAGGAGCAGACACTGTCACCCCAACCCCACTCAGCCAGATCCCGGCCCCACTGCTCCAGCTTGGCCTGGCCTGCCTGAACCAGCCACTCCTGAGCGGGCCGCTGTCAGGGGAGAAGGGTCTGCTCAGGATGAGACAGTGCTCCCATTCCCACCGAGTGTTCCAGTCAGGGGGGAGGCAGAAACCTTCCAAGCTTCCTCCTGGGGAGGCCTGTGCTTGGAACTTTCGTCAGAAGAGGGTGGGCCACTCACGGCTTGCTGGCCACTGTGGCGAGCCTCTGTGGATGGGGGAAGTCAGACTCCTAAAGGAGAGCGAGGGGAACAACTGAGTGCTTGCTGTGTACACGGCACCTGCACCGGTTATCCATCCTGCCGATAAGCAGAAAAGGTGGATCATATTAGCATGCTCATTTTATAGGTAAGGACACTGAGGCTCAGAGAGGTGCAGTGACTTGCCCTAGGTCACACAGAGTATGGGAGCAGCCAGATCAGTGACTCTACCACCAGGGCCTGGCCCCTGCCTGCACACCTGCCTCTAGGGACGCTTCTCTTCAGGAGAAATTTCACCCTCCCAAGAAGTCCTCTTTCTCTAACCTGCCTTCTTGTGTGGAAGCTGGGCACCCCGCTAGCTGGGTTCCTTGCCCTTGGGATGGCACGCAGGCCAAGCGATGCTGGTGGGGGTGCCCAGGGCACAGAGGGCGGGGGCCCTGTCCCTCAAGCCAGCCTAACTGCTGTGTGACTTCGGGCCGCTACCGCGCGTCTCTGGGCCTCACTTTTTCCACCTCTCCCTTAGGGGAAGCCCCGGGTAAATTTAAGTATAACCCAGCTCCAGGTTTGCCGCCTCGGAAGGGGTTAGCCAGGCCACAAAACCCTCCCCTACAAAACAGCTCCCCGAGCCCGGTCGCCCCGCCGCAGGCCGGATTATGTAACGGGGTGTGCGGACCGGGGGTGGGGGGGGCCGCGGGGCGGGGCGCTCGCGACTATTCCGGGCGCCGCTATTTTTAGCCCATTGATGAGGCTGCGTCGGCCGCCGCCGCCGGGATTCCGGAGACGTCAATGGGCGCGCGTCACGGTGCCCG
>NC_060267.1:16522646-16581712 GCF_021613505.1 Equus quagga | reverse complement strand
GGGCGGGGGGCTGCGGGCGGGGGCGCGGCGCGGGAGCGCTAGGTGGCGGCGGCGGCGGCACTGGCGGGGGCCCCGCGGCGACCCCGACCCCGGCATGGGCCCCCAGGAGAGGAGCGGCTGCCGCCTTCGGGCGCGCGACCCCGGGAGGCGGGGGCGGAGAGGCCAGCCGAGCGCGCCGGGCCAGGTGAGCGGGCCGTGCGGGGAGGCGGCGCGGTGGTCCCCGGGAGAGGCCTGGGAAGAGTGGGGTCTCCGCGGATGCACGGGGGCGGCTAGGCCCCGCTGGGGGTCCTGCTGGGAACCGGGGCGCGGGGACAAGGACTGGATTCCCAGCGGATCCTGCCAGCTCCGAGTCGGCCCCCAGTGCGGCGGCCAGCGCTTTCTGTCCCCAGCCCGCCAAGGGTGGGGTTTGGCCCGCGAGGGGCGCTGGAGGTGGCCAGGCTGGAGAAATTCCTTCCATTTCCCAGCCAGCTGCGGGGAACGGGTTCCAGGAGTTGGGGAGCTCAGCTGCCAGGACGCCGAGCCGGGACCAGAATTGCCCGGGGCAACCCTTTCCTGGGACTGAGTGGAGGAACCGGGCCTGGGGAGGGTCTCCTGGAGTCAGGAGCCGACCGGGGCTTAGAAATTCTGCAGAGGCGACATTTACCGTGGTTTACAGTGAATATGAATTTGAGTTTGGGGCTAGTGTTCACAGCATGGTGGGGAAGGAAGGCTGGGCAGAGGTAGGTGGATTCGCAACAGTCATGCCCAAAGGCTGCTGATGGGTTGAGGGGGCAGACAACAGCCTGGAGAGCAGCTCAGCGGTGCTTGCGGGCTGGTCCTAGACCCACTCCAGTGAATGTTTGGATCAGTGACTTGGATGAAGACTTATGAGGGAAGCCAGCCATCTCTTTGTCGTGACCGAGGGCTGAGAGGTATGACACCATCAAGATCCCAAATGATGGCAACTGGGCAGAAGGATGAACCAAGACTAACAAGATGAATGTGTTGTATTATAAATGTTGAAGGGTGTCCTGAAGTTAGAAAGTCAGCTCAGGGGTCAGTGCCTGGCTCAAAAGCCCAGAACCCAGGGCCCGGGGCTTCCCACCTGCTCTCTGGTGTTGGCTGTGCAATCTGAGGCCTCTACCCACTGAACAGGTCCAACTGGGGAAGAGGGACAGCTGGCCCTGGGCTCCCTGGTGGGGCTCTCTGGGTTCTAATCCCAGCTTTGCCGCTTCTTAGCTGTGTGATCTTGGGTGAGTTGCTTAACATTTCTGGGCTTTAGTTCCCTCATTGGTAAAATGTTCATAATAACCCTTTCTCAGTGTTGTGAGTCTGAAATGAGAAAATGCACGTAAAGTGCTTAGTAATGTATCTAGCACGTGGTGTTCAACAAATATTAGCTGCTGTTATTGTTAACAATAGTAATATGCCCATTTCTGGGTGGGCACGTTGGCCAATACAGAGCTTATGCCCAGGAGGCCAGCAGGACTGCAGAGGGGCTGTCAGCCGTGTCCTGTTACAAGGAGGGGTTTAGTTAAGGAAAGACTCAAATGCTTGATAGGAAGGAGGAGAAGGACGTTTCGGGTGGGCCCGGAGCAGAGCTGGGGTCCGGGGCTGGGAGTTCCTGGAGTCCGGGTTGTGACTCAGCGTAGGGAAGAACCCTCAGACTTTGGCTGCACCCTGCAAGGGAAGGGACAGCTCCTTAGCTGCAATGTCCTCTCCACCTCCTTCCAAGTGACTGGCCAGCTCTCCTCCTGCCCTGTGCCCGTGCATATATGAGTCCTCCTTTCCTCCATCCCGCAACTACCTGCTGAGCCCTACTAGTGCTGAGCTCTGCGTCAGAGATGGGAGACTCTGCAGTGACTGAGACGGACAACTGAGCAAAGCAGCAGCGTTCGTCCTGTGGAGATAATAGAAATAGGTTCCTGTGGGGTGGCAGTGGAGGCTGTCTGAGGAGGTGGAATGAGAATGGAAACCCGATTGAGGAGGAGCTAGCCATACAGACATCCCAGGCACTGACTGCCTGCGGAGGGAACAGCCACTGCAGCGGTCCTGAGTGCGGAAAGCAAGCCCGTGGGGCTGGAGCACAGCAAGGAGGGGGAGCAGGAGCTGGGTGCTGAAGTCTGGCCGGATGCTCCCACCCCGCTGGGGGCATCAATGTCTCCTGCTCCAGCCCACTCAGCCCCTGGTTTGTCCTCTGGTTTGCACAGTGCTGATTGTGATTGACCTTGACTCATTCCTCCCTCATAACCCCCTGGGGCCCAGGGACCTTGGTTTGCTCCTTCTGGGTCTCCCGTTGTTCACGGCCTCCCTGCCAGTAGGTCCCCAGTAAATGCTTGTGGAACGGCTGCTGAGTAGGCGATTTTGATCTGGGACGGGAGATGGCATCAGATTCCTGCTCTGAGATGTTAGGAGTCACTTTCTGGGCACCAGCTGGGTCCCTGACTCTGGCCCCGGTTCTCCGACGCAGGTGGGGAAGACCCAGGCGCTCAGGTTGGGCCTGGCTGGGGCAGGAGGTGGTTGGCCCTCCCTGCCCTTCCTCCTCAGCTGTGGGTTGGTGGGGAGAAAAGGGAGGGTTGGGGGGGTCCCTGCGGCCCAGCTGCAGACCCATTTCTGGGGTATGGGAAGATGACAGTGTCATTCTAGGAGGCAGGTGTAGCCGGTGGGGGGCGGGTTTGGAGCCTGACCCTGCCTACTGTTTGGGGCTGGAGGACCTCCAGATGTTCCAGAATACCCTTCTCTCCTTCTCTCCTGTGGCCTTCACTCCCTGCTCCCATCATACTCACAGGGATGTAAGGGTGCTCATAGCTCTGTAAAAGGAGAGTCGGGTACTGTGGGCCACAGGAGCTCCCCTGAGCCTGTGGACCCTGGGGCAGAGGTCAGGAGGGCGAGGAAACCCATCCCCCACCCTCTGATGCCCTCCTCCTTACTCCCTCTGCCTTCCATCATGGAAACATCTGCTTCTCTTTACCAGTCCTCATCTTGGCCTGAAGGGCAGCCAGACAGCCAGAGAAGTCCTGTCCTCACTCTGGGGCCCAGTGGAAAGGGGAGAGGGCTGAATAAGGGTGGGAAAAGGGAAGGAGAGATGTGGGGTCTGGGGTGACCTGGCTGAAGGGGGCTTTGGAACCAGCACGGTCGTAGGGGAGCCCTTGAAGAGGCTGGAGGGGTGGTGCACACAGTTGGCTCCAAAAGGAGAGGCCAGGTGCCCGGAAGTGGCGTGGGACAGGAACCAGGGTCTAGGGTTAGCTTTTGTGTGTCCTCATGTAATTTCTGCTAATAATGATATCGCATGTGTGTCCGGCCCTGTTGTAAGTCCTTTACACATATTAACTCATTGTAAGCCTGATGGAAACCCCCTTGTTGTTCATTCGAGAGATGTCCGTTACAGACTGTCATTTTTGCAGATGAGGAACGTGAGGCACAGAGAACAGAGAGGTTGTGTAACTTGCCCAAGGTTACAAGTGATGGGGCCAGGATTTGAACCCGGGCAATCTGGGATCCAGCATCCTGCTCTTAACCACTCTCCTCCCAGCTGGGCCTTTTCGTTTTGGGACTGGAGTCCCGTCACAGGTTTCCTGAGAGGCCCCATTGCTCTGGTTAGAAGCCTGGGCTGCCTGGAGATGGGGCATAGCGCCCCTGCCCTTTGGGGGCCTCTGAGGTTTTGGGGGTCGAGTTGGAGCCCCTTAAGAATAAAGGGGTATTCTGCTCTGTCCTCACAATAGCTCCCTTTTCTCTGCCTAAAAAATGCCCTTTTGTGCACCTCACGAGGCTGAGAGCTGGACTGAGGCACCCCCACCCAGAAGTGGGGTGTGAGGCTGAGGGGCTGGGTGCTGGCATGTGTCTCCATGGCCCTGAGAACCCTGCCAGATGCTGCTGGCAGCTCCTGGCCACACCCTACATCCCCAAGAGCTGTTTGCTTGGGGTGTGGGCCTCCAGGCTCTGACGCCCACCCCAGGGAGGTCCTTGGGCTGGCATGCCCCTCCTCGTGGCCTGGGTCCTGCCCTTGTTCCTACTGCTGTTTCCTGGCTGTGCTGTCTCCAGGGAAAGTCCTGCTGGCTGGTTTCCCCTCCCTCACACTGACTCTCCCTCTGTAGGCTTCCACCATGGACAGAGGCCAGCCCCGGCCCCTCTGTGGTGTCCTGAAGGCCCATGGGATGGTTTGAGTGTTGTCCAAGGTCTGTGGGTCCACCCAGAGTGGTAAGTGCTCTGCTGTTGTCCCTTGTACACCCCCTGGGCCCCCAAGCAGGTGGGGCTGGGGGCAGAGGTGGGTGTGGAACTGCCTGAAGCGGATGTGGCTTGGGGAATGGAGGGGGAAGCCCTGCAGAGGTGGCAGGCGAGGTGCGCTCAGCATGGGGAGATCTGATTTCTTCAGTGGGGGGGGGATGCAGGGGTGGGGAAGGGAGGAGCCTGATTTTCTTAGTCGGATAGGCTGAGGGGCTCTGGGCCCGGGTGACATGGGCTGGTGGCAGGGGATGGGGGGTGGGGGTGGGGGATGACAGCATGTGCCTGGTTCCAGGAAGCCGCAGGGGTGGGGTTGGGGAGCTCAAGGCTGGGAGTGCAGTGGGGCAGACTTGGGGGATGGGAAGCTGACTTGTTTCTAGGGTGTAGACACTGTACCAGAGGGAAGGCCAAGACCACCCCATCCCTCCCTGAAAGGGTGGGGACCACCGCCTCCCCACTATGTCAGGCCTTTAAGTCCAGTGGGGTCTGGTATGGGGGGGGTGCCTCTGTGAATGGGGAGGCTCTTGCTCACAAAGGGCAGGGACGGACTCTCTACTGTTCATCCGACATCCCAGATAGGGAACCCCTTGGACTTGTAGCCGTGGCCAGAGGGATCCTCGGCCATTGAGCTCACCTCCTCCTCTTACAGATGAAGAAACTGAGTTACAGGGAGGAGAAGTGACTTTTAAGGTCCTACAGTGAGGACAGTAGAGCCTGAGGATGCTTCCAGAGAAGGTACAAGCTGATCAGTGGGTGAGGGGTGGAGTGTGGGAATGAGATTTCCACCAGGTCTTTCCTTGGGGGCCTGAGATACTGGGATGGGGCCAAGGGCACCACAGTCCTGGCTTCTGTGTTTCCCTGAGGAAGCTGGAGTTCAACCTGGCACCCTGGACAGGGACCCTGGGGTTCCTCCCAGAACAGAGGGCCATCTCTGAGCAGCAACCCCGCTCAGGCCTTGAAAGGTCCCTGGATGAAGCAAGAGCTGGCTGAGGGTCTCCCCCAGACCCCCAAACACTGCTGCCTCGTGTGGAGTTAGCAGAGAGTCCCAGAGAGGTGGCTGGGATGGGGAGGATGGGGTATCCAGTCCGAGCCTGGGTGGCAGGAGGACAAGCCCTGGGAAGCAGGGCCTCCTGTTCCAGGGGCTGGGCTGGGTGTGCACCGGCTCCTGCTGACAGCAGATTCTGTGCCACCAACCTCAGGCTGGGGACAGGGAGAGGAATTCCCAGTGTCCCTGGTCAGCCGGAGAGCTGAACTTGGGAAGCACGTGAGTGAAGATGACAGCAGTGGGCCAGGTGTCTTTCCCTCCATTTGGCCCCCACCTCTACCCTCAGCTCAGACCCAGCCTCCTAAGCACCCAGCCTTCCCTCTGGGAAGGACTACACAGCAGTCCCCGGGGACAGAATTCCTTGTGTTACCCTGTTGTCTGGGTGATGGTGGCGATTGGGTGGAACTCCCATGCCAGACACACTGCCAAGGCCACCCTAAGGGGCTGCCAACCAGGGCCCCATGAGTGCTAGAGCTGCTGGTCTTGTGACGTGGGCACCTGTCTGCCAGGCCTGGGCACGGGCCCAGGGTCACGCTCACGCTGGGGCTCCCGTCAGCTGACTATTTTGGGCTCTTGCTGACCTGGGCCAAAGTCAGGCCTCAGCCAAGAGGGCCCTGAAGCAGCTCCCCCTGTCCCCAGAGGCCGGCTCTGGTTTCGGCTATATAAACAGAGGAGAACACACTGGCTTGGAGACAGCTCCGCGTCCTGAGCCCGCTCAGCCGGTGCACAGCTTCAGCCAGGCAGGACGGGCTAACTAGGCAGTCACATCTCTTCCCGCAGGGCTCCCTGAGGCCGCCAGGAAGGGCCCTCAACCAACCCTGGGGTTCTCCCGTGGTGCAGCCGTCCAGCATCTCTGAGAGTCAGCAGATCGTGAGGAGGGAGCTGGTGAGTCTTGGAAATGGGGAAACCGAGGCATGGGAGCTGGGCTGTTTGGATCTTCTTCCATTGTGACTGTCTAGGTTGTGCTTTCTTTGGCCTTGGGCAGAGGTGGGGGTCGTGGGGAAGCACGGGTGGCCGACCACCCCAAGGAATGAGAGGAAAGGCTTGGCCACAGTTGGATCATGGGAGTCAGACTTGCCACATTTGGTGACTGAGAACCGGGGGACATGGGACAGGTGATGCCATCTCTCTCCTTCCTCGGAGACTTCCAGCAGGGTCTAGATGCTTCTCTTTTGTCGACCTGGCCTGGACCAGGCCCTGGTCTGCTCTGGCCGTGGAGGGACGCTAGAGTGAGCTGGTGTCTGTCATGGAACCTCAGCATTGGTCCCTGAATGGGGTCCCTGGGTCCCCAAGCTGGTTGGGACCAGGGGGCTGAACCCGGGGTTTGGCTTCCCTGAGCCCTCAGCCTTGTCCTGCTCTCCGTGCCTGGCTTCCCAGCTGGTTTTGGTGCCTGAGAAGCAGGGCTGGAGCGAGATCTGGCGAGTCTGCCAACCAGCCTGCCACAAACACGCTCCGCGGGCCCCGAGCCAGGGGCTTCGGCCCGGCCTGGAATAAGTGGCAGCTCCTGACGTGGGAGGCTCTCCTCAGTTCTCAAAAAAAATTTTTTTTTCCCTTTCTGAACGTGAGTCTCTAAACGAATCCAGAGCCTGCGACTAAAAATACTTTAACAATAGGAAAATGCATCAGTCTTTCCGGCTGGGGCTCGTTATCAGAGGGTTTTTATTTTGGAATTTGAAATTTTGCCCAAGGAGGCTGGGTGGAGACCTGCGGCAGGGGCAGGGGCATCTGGTGGGTGTTGATGTGCTACAGGGCGGTTGGGAGACCCTCCAAGGGTGGAGGAGAGGGGAGCTGGCCAGGAGCTGAGCAGCCTGAGGGGCACGGAAGGAGACTTGAGGAGGGTGCAAGTTAGGGCCCGCCAGCCTTTCCCAAAGGAGCTCCGTGATCTTGGCTGCGTTTTCCAGTCTGGCTGTTCTTTCTGAAGTCTGATCTTATTCCTTTATGCTGTCTGTTCCTTCCTTCTGGCTGACAGTGCGTGGGGGTCAAGAAATCACTGGACTGAAGATAACCTCTGTGGAGAGAGGCCTGACCTCCTTAATTAACCAGCTTTCTTCACAGTATTAATTGAGCACTTGCTGCATACGGAGTCTGGAATTTTCCTGCGGCTGGGTGGAGTCACATCTCTAGGCACACTCTCATTTCCTTTCCCTCAGCCCTGGAGAGGGAGAGAGGGAGATGGGGTTACTGTTTATCTCTAGTTCTTGAAGAAGGGGGTGCTGGCTCCCCCAGCTCCTTTCCCTGCCATCCCAAGATTCCGCTGGAGGGGCCTGGGGTCCCGGCCCCCAGATAGTGCTCTGTTACACTGTTGGGCCTCTGCCTTCTGTTAACAAACTGAATTCTCGCAGCACAGGGACTTGCAATGTTGTCTGCGTCAGGCCACTGAGGAAATGGTCTCAGAGAGGGCAAGGACTGGCTACAGGTCACACACTAGGCTTGCTGGCTCCTGGTCAAAGATGCCTCTGAGAGCTCCTCCATCTTTTGCCTCTGCTGACGGCTGGGGTGGGGGCAGGGGGGCACCGACTGACCTCCCCGCGTCCTTGGGAGCCTGTTTTCAGGGAGGTAACAACACACGTGGTCGTGGCAGGGCCTGGGCCTGACCCTACATCGCCAATTTTCAGTGTGGTCCCCCCAAGTGGGAGGCCCCCCAAGGCCGTAGGCAGTGCTTCCCTGGCCACAGCACAAATCCCCCTGGCCACTGCCAGGGCAGGAAGAGGAAGTGGCTGGGTCAGGGCTGGCAGTAGGTCCTAGGGCTGAGCAGGGGGAGCTCCCGGGGCCACTTCTCCGTGGGAGGAGGCAGAGCTCGCTCCCTCTGCCCACACTGCGGGAAGGGTGTGGACGCTGTCGAGGGGAGTGGTCTGGTAAAAGGACAAAAGTAGGGCAAGTTCCTGCCCTCTGCTCAGCTGCGGTGGGGCCAGCCCGAGGTGGGGGCAGCGTGGGAAAGGCCTGTGCGGTTCCACTTCCTCCATCCCACTTACCCCGCTCCACACTCGCCCTCTTGGCTGGGGAACGATGGTGGACCCAGGTGCCCTTCTGGGGCCTGCCCTGGGCTACTTACTGTTGGGGGTGCACGAAGGGTCCCCCTGCAGGTGGGGGACACAGGGCCTTGCCCTCATGTGCACATGTTGGTGGGGAGGGATGGGTCTGAGCGCGAGATAAGTCCTCGGGCCCATAGGATTTGACTGAAGGGCAACGGCCTAGAGAGTGGTTCAGAAAACATACTGTGTGAGGACCTTTTCTAGTGTCAGATGTCGCAGCTTCTCCTGTCTGGAGATGTACTGAGTACTTGTTGCTAGAACAAATACGTAAGGAGAAACAGCCACTGTTTTTCTCTGATTTCAGGAACACACACTTGCATGAATTTGTATTCAGTCAATTCCAGCACTGTCTGCATCCATTTGAGTAACTATCTCTCTCCCCTTTAGGTGTGGCTATTTTTTATTTTATATTTTTTTTATATTATTTATGTATAACTTTTATTTCTGAGAGTATAACATACGAAACAGAAAAGTGTACAAATCATAGATGTGAAATCTTAAGAGTGTAGCTTGATGGCTTTTCCAGTGTGAACACACCCAGGTGACCATCGTCTGGATGGGGAACTGGAGTGTTTCCGGTCCCACCAGAGACCCCCCTCACAGGCACCGCTGTTTGCTGTTTACAGGCTGTGTGTGTACCTGGCTCTGTGGGACACTGTCCAGGCCTGTGGGGCCAGAAGCCACAGCCTCTGGAGTTCAGAGTTGAGGGCAGTGGGTCCAGGACAAAACTGGGAGTTAGGGGACCTGAGTCAGAGTCCTGACCCCCCCGCCTCCATCCCCTTGTTTATAAAATGCGGGTCATGATTGCAAACCTGGAAGGCTGGGAGAGGATTAAGTGGAAGAAGCCACATGGAGTGCCCTGGGCAGAGGTCTGACCCTTGATTGGTGTTCCTCATGACCCCCACCCTCCAGGAAGGTGCTTATTCTTAAGAGTTGGGCTGGTCCATGGGAGTGGACCATGATCTGAAGTCTTGGAGGATCAGCAGGATTAGAGAAGAAGAGAGGAAGAGGAGCAAGGTGCCCAGTGGGTGGTGGGAGGGTTTAGCCCAAGGTCCTCATATGGGGGCAGCAGGGAGCCGCGGGTGATGAGAGCCGAATGGTGGCTGGGCCGCGCTGTGGGAGCCTTGTGTGGCCGCTCAAGGGGCTGTTCCTTCTGATCGTGCAGTTGAAGGCTGGACCTGGCTGTCCCTCGGGAGTCTCTGTCCAACCTTAGACCAGCTTATTTAGGCCTCCCAATATCTGCATCAATTATGCCTTTCCCCAGAGTTCCACCTTAGCCAAATCCTACCCCTTTCAGAGCCCCAGGCCACCCTCCCCGGAGGGCCTCTGGCCAGCAGAGGGGTCCCCAAGCCCCTCTTGCCTCTCTCCCGTCTGTCTTAGGCTGGGTGCTCCACATGGGTGCCTGAATGGGTGGCCCTGGCTGCGTTTCCACAGAGGGACTCTGCCTCTTTCTCCTTATTGACTTATTTTCAGAGTGCAGTGTGTTCAGACCCCCCAGCGTCCCCGCCTCCACAAGCACGGCCAGGTGGCAGCTGCCATTGCCTCACCCTCCAGCGAGACAGCAGCCTCCAACCTGGAACACCCAGGGAGGCGGGGCCTGGGCTGCAGGCACAGCTCTGGAGGCTAAATGATGAGATTTAGAGATTTAAGCCTGGGCCCTGGACAGCTCCTCACCACACTTGAGCTGTCTGAGGTTCCTGGGTGGGCTGACTGCACAGGACGGTAGGGATGGGCTGTGTTGCTTTTTACAAATGGAGAGTGGTGGGGAGGAAGGCGGGTACCAGGGCTCACGCTGGCTCCGCTCTCAAAGAACCGTTATGGCTGGCTGGAGCACAGACTGGTCAAGCTGCAGATAATACACCTGTTTTGCTGGTGATGGATGGAGGGAATACTATTGATCTTTTGCTGACATATTAAAGTCGTTTTTATTTCCTGAGGAAGGCCCTGCTGAGGTGGAGGGAGGCGTCCCAGAACCCGGTCGGGGGCTGGGTGGGAAGGCAGTCCGTGACATGGCTGGGGCCAGTTTCAGCAGCCCAGACTTGCTGTGTGCTCCTGAGCAAGGTGCAGCTCCTCTGGGAACCCATGAGTCCTTATCTGCAAAATGGGAGCATGTGAATTATATTAGTGGTTTCAACCCCTTTTTTTTTTTTTTTTAGCTGTGGCATGCTTTTTCCAAGCAAAATCTTATGCAAAAGCCCAAGACAAAGAAAAACAAAACTTTGCCTGAAGTGGGGTGGAGATCCTGGAGGGGTCCCAGCTGTTTTATCCTGCCCATGCTTCACCTTCACCCAGGAGGCCTTGAAGAGTCTCTGAAAGATGGTTTGGGAAAAGCCAGAGCTCTCTGGAGCCTGGTCCACACTGAGGTTGCATGCTGTGACACGGGAGCAATGGCAGGTTCTAATTAGATCACTAAAGGAGATTGGTGTTACATGAAGACTGCTCCAGGGGCCAGCCTGGTGGCAGCGGTTAAGTTCGCACGTTCCACTTCGGTGGCCCGGGGTTGCCTGGTTCAGATCCAGGCGTGGACCTACTCACTGCTTGTCAAGCCATGCTGAGGCAGGCATCCCACATATAAAATAGAGGAAGATGGGCATGGATGTTAGCTCAGGCCCAATTTTCCTCAGCAAGAAAAACAAAAAGAGGATTGGCAGCATTTGTTAGCTCAGACCTAATCTTCCTCAAAAAAAACAAAAGGCTATCTGCGGTGGACAGTGGGATTTGGAAAGAGAAGACAAGATTGTTAAGGGGCAGTTTTGTTAATGAGTGTAGGCAAGGACAAGGGCAGGTCACTGGTCTGCTCCTTCAGGTACCAGTGAGGTGTGGGCTGTAGCTGACAGTAGGAACGGGGGATCCAAGAGATGTTCCAAAACAGAGTTTCAGGAAAAAGTGACAAGTCGCATGGGGCATCAAAAGCAGCGATGGGGTGGCGGGCAGGGCGTGCAGCGATGACAGGCTCTGTCTGGGACGGATCAAGTTGGAGATGCTGGTGGGACCTTTGAGTGGGCAGAAGTGGGGGCTGGAGACAAGGGTGTGGGAAACCTGAGATGGGACGGGAGGGCGGAAGTGAGGGGCAGGAAGTGCCTCAAGGGTAGAGGGAAGTGCTGTGGGGTGACCAGAGGAGCGGAGAGTGGGGTCCAGGCTGCAGGCTCAGTGAGCAGAAATGCTTCATGTTGACCTACAGAGGAGAAGGGGGCTGGGCGGAGCCCCAGTGTAGGGGGGCTCTCTTCTCCTTCTAAATATAGCCCTTCTTTCATCCTCTCTTACCTGCTGGTGAGGGCTCCCCAGGCTTGGGGCAAATCGGGGTAGAGGGGTGACAGCCAGACCAGAGAAGGCTCCAGGTGGCTGCAGGCTGGTCTTTGCTCGGATCCAGCCCTGGCAGGCCCTTCCCCCTCCACGGGGCGGTTCAGAGCTGCTCTGCCCACAGGTGCTGGAGGTGAGGCGGGAGTGTGGGTACTCCCTAATCGTGGACGGGGAGAGAGCCCTTAGAGAGGCAGGCAGCGGCCCTGGGTTCCTCCCCAGTGTGCCGCCACTTCGCTGTGTGACATTGAGCAAGTACTATTATTTCTCTGAGCCTGTTTATTTATAAAATGGGGAAGAGTCGGCACAAATTCGAAAAGATTTCTCAGGCTCCACCCGGTTCTGAAATTCGGTAGTTTCCCAGCTAGGTGCACTCACCCTGTAAGGGACTGGGGAGAAATCAAGTTCAGCGAGTGGAGCAGAGCCCATTGGCCCATCTTGGGCTGGCAAACCCCTGCCCTCCGGAAGGTACTTTGCATGGGAAATTGGGGGGAGGGAATAAGCCCGGGGCGGGGGGGGGGGGGGGGGGTGTAGGGTTCTGATCGACATGCCTGGGGCAACCTCTCAGACCCAGACCGTGCTGAGGAAGACCGGTCAAGTGCACAGGCTGCTCCTTGGCCTAAGGTGGGGGCGCTGGTTCCCCAGGCCAACTCCCTACTTGCCAGCCCTAGTCCTGCCCTGGCCGCCTAGCAGCGGCAGAGGGCGACCCCCAGGCCTCCAGGAAGGGCTTGGGAGGGTGCAAAGGCGGGGCCGGAGGGACGGGCGCGGCCGGGGCTCCTGGGAGCAGCCGGAGGGTGAGCTCTTCGTCGGGGAAGCCCCGCGGCAGGGCTCTCGAGCGCCCTCTTCTCGGGCCCTGGGGGCTCCGGGCCGGGTCCGAGGACCGGCGGGGGGAGCCGCGCGAGTCCGCGAGCTGCTATTTTTAGCCGGCGCGGCAGGCGCGAGGGGCCTATTTATAGATCAAACGCTCCGCGCTCCCTGCGTCAATGGAACCCCGCGTGCGTCACGCGCGCAGACATTCCAGCCCCCCTCGCCCCGCCCCCTCGGGCTCCCCGGCCCGCGCCTCCCCCTGGCCGCCTCCCGCCGGAACCGCGCCGCCCCCCGCGCCCTTGTATGGCCACAGCGCGCCGGGCCGCGTGCGTCAGCGGCGCCCCCGCCCCTCCCCGTGCGTCACGGAGCGCTTAAGAGGAGGGTCGGGCTCGGCCGGGGAGCCCCAGTGGCGGAGGCTGCGAAAGTTGGGGAGTGTGCAGGACGGCGGAGCGCACGCGGGACAAGGCTGCGACTCGGGGCGCTGGTCCCAGGCAGGGGGAGCAGGAGCCGGCCGGGTAGGTGCCCCCGCGGGGAGCGTGCGTCTCAGCAGGACTCTTGTTTTGGTTTTTAGAGATGTTGCATGAAGGAGATGGGTGTACGCGCGAGCAGAAAGGATGTTGTAGGGGCTGCATGCGGGAGGGCTCGGGGAGGGTGCAGCTCTGGTGTTGCGGGGGAGTGGTTGGAACGGGATGAGGACCCAGATTGGACTGGAGTCTGCTGGGCGCGGTGGGTGTGGGGGAGTGTCTGTGCAAGGTGGAAGCCGCAGGGGGTGAGGGTTGGCGCCAGGAGTGGGGACTTGTCCAGTAGGAGGCTGGCGGGAGTTCAGTCTCCCAGGGTGCCTAAGTGGGCACACTGCGCCCTGCACCGAGGTGCTAATGGGGGTCTCAGTACAGTGGGGGAGAAGGCACGCAGGGCTTCGGATGCTGGGATCCATCCGACTTCTACAGGATTGGATTTCCAAAAGGATCTCCTTCCTTCCAGCTTGTCAGTTCCCCTCCCCATGGCCCTAGTTGTTTTCTTAACAATTTAGAGGTTGTGGCTCAGTTTGCAGGGATCCCTAGCCTGAAGTTTCTGCCAGAACTGTCTTGGGAGACCTCTGGATTGCTGAAGGAAATAAATGGCCAGCATTGGTGGCTGAACTGTGGAGGAGATGTTGCTGTCCTGGAATAAGCGAGTCTTCTTAGGGGCAGGAGCAGGGTCTCTGGAAGCACAAGGAAGATTGTTTTGGCTGTAGCTTGGATCGTGTGTGTGTGTGTGTGTGTGTGTGTGTGTGTGTGTGTGTGTGTGATGTGGAAACCCTGGTCCTTGGGGATCCTCGATGGGAGGTGCTAATTTTGGAGTCTCTGGTGCGGTACTATGGAGGATCCCCCTGCCCATAGTCCTTGGTGGATCACACAGGTAGGGTGCAGTCTGAGGCTTGCTCAGCGTAACAGGTGCAAACCACATTGTTGCCAGGACCTGCCTGAAGCCGGATTCTCCCCGCTCCCTCCTTCAGCCCCGCCTCTTCCTCCTCTCTGTGGGACGGCCCCCCCCCCCCCCCAGGCTAGATGTAGGTCCATATCTTGCGTTGTCCTTAAGTACCTGCACAGAGTGGGGGGGGATAGGTTAGTGGAGGTTGATCCGGATGTGGGACGTCCAAGTGGAGAAACAGGATTTGAATAAGGCTGGAACGCCCAGCCCTGCGTGGCTGCCACCTCTCCTCCTCCACCCCAATCCCATCCCTGCCCAGGCTGTCCTAGTGCAGGCAGACGTGGCCACCCTTATCTCGCAGGTGCTGTATGCCTGTGGACGGGCACCACTGGGCGGGTGGGGCCAGAGCTTGAGGGGCTCTGCTGTCTGGGTTGACTGTGGGAGTGTCAGGCCAGGGGTGCAGCTGCCCTGTCCAGGGCCCATGCAGGTGGGAGAAAGGCTAGGACCAGAGGACTCCCTGGGCTCTTAGCCAGGAGGTAGTGCCAACCTTTGCCCCCTCCCACTGTCCTCCTTGATGATGGCACTCTCTGTTCCAGCTTGCTTTCTTACCCAGCCTCCCTCCCTGACTGGTGAAGCCAGAGTTGTGCAGACCCCAGGCGTGGAGTGGGGATGGGAAACTGTCCCGGAGCCTCTTCCGTGTTAGTTTTTGACCAGTCTGCGAACTTAAGGATCCCCCTGTGTGATGCTATCTCTGCTTCTTCAGGCTCCTCAGGACTGGGAGGTGTAAGCCCCTTTGCCTGAGCTGCTGAATTCTTCAGGGCACACTTTCTAGTGGGGGGACCTGGGCAGGGGCAGGATGCCCACCATCCACCCACCAGCGGGCCCGTTCTCCTCCCTGCACAGCTGCCTCAAGTCTTCTGCCGGACTCTCAGAGTTCTCTTATAAAAATAACAAGGAAAAAAGTGTTGGGGGCAGCAGAGAAATTTCTCTTAGGGACTATCTGTTCTCCTGGAAGTCTGGGGGGGCTGATCCCTCCTCCTCCTGCCCCCTCTCGGTCTCTCTCCAGCATATGGCCTTTAAATGTCTGCAGCCAGGTTACCCGATCCCCTGGGGAGCCAGGGACCGAGTGAGGGGCCTGGGCTCCTTTTCTCTTTGCTTCTGGGAGCATCCCTGGCAGTACAGAGTGGCTGCCCATCCCCAGATGGCAAGGCCCGTGGTGCGCGTGGGATCTGCAGCCTTTGCTCAGTATTCAGGGTGCGGGCAGGAGTGGGGGACAGACTCCATGCTGCTTAAGCCACTTAGGCGGCTGGGGCTTCACTCCCAGCTCCTCTTCCATTTTCACAGTGTCCTTCTCCGCAGGCACTGGAGGGAGGAGGAGAGGGGGCTTTGCAGAGGCTGGGCCATGCCTGGGAATATTCCCACAAGTGCCAGGTTGGAGAAACCACATATCTGCTCCCGGGGCCTGGGCTCAGGCTTTGCGTGGCTGCCTCTCCCACCCACCCTTCTCTCAGCCACTACCCATGCCTTACCCGCTGAGGGAAGGCAGGGGCTGGAGGAACACAGCTTCCCCCTGTTCCAGCAGAGAAATGCTGGCTGGATGCCTTCACCAGGGTTCCCAGGCTGCCTGGGGTGTGGCTGGCCTTCCGACTGAGCCCACTCTCCACTGGGCCATTGCCCAAGGGCTTTGTGACATGGAGGGCGAGATGGTGCTCGGGCCAGGGGCCAGGATTCCTGGGTTCTTCGGTGGGCCGTGGCCCTAACGCCTGTGTCCCATGTCTGGCTGCGACTCCTGCCACCTGACTGCTCAGGGCCTATACTCAGAGGTCAGGCTTCTCTCACTGACTCCTTCCCACCCCTTTGGTCTCCTCCCTCTCCAGAGATGCCCTGTATCCAAGCCCAATATGGGACACCAGCACCGAGCCCAGGACCCCGTGACCACCTTGCAAGCGACTCCCTGAGCCCTGAGCTCAGCAAGCCAGCCATGGACCTGGCCAGCGCCGAGGCGGCCCCCACCGCCCTGCCCAGCTTCAGCACCTTCATGGATGGGTACACAGGGGAGTTTGACACCTTCCTCTACCAGCTGCCGGGGACAGCCCAGCCCTGTTCTTCAGCCTCTTCCTCGGCCTCTTCCACGTCCTCGTCCTCAGCCACCTCCCCCGCCTCTGCTTCCTTCAAGTTCGAGGACTTCCAGGTGTACGGCTGCTACCCCGGCACCCTGAGCGGCCCCCTGGATGAGACCCTGTCCTCCAGCGGCTCTGACTACTACGGCAGTCCCTGCTCAGCCCCGTCACCCTCCACGCCCAGCTTCCAGCCGCCCCAGCTCTCTCCCTGGGACGGCTCATTCGGCCCCTTCTCACCTAGCCAGACTTATGAAGGCCTGCGGGCATGGACAGAGCAGCTGCCCAAGGCCTCTGGGCCCCCCCCAGCCGCCGGCCTTCTTTTCCTTCAGCCCTCCCACGGGCCCCAGCCTGGCCCAAAGTCCCCTGAAGCTGTTCCCCTCGCAGGCCACCCACCAGCTGGGGGAGGGAGAGAGCTATTCCATGCCGGCGGCTTTCCCAGGCCTGGTGCCCACTTCTCCACACCTGGACGGCTCGGGGATGCTGGATGCGCCCGTGACCTCCGCCAAGGCCCGAAGTGGGGCTCCGGGTGGAAGCGAGGGCCGCTGTGCTGTGTGTGGGGACAACGCTTCGTGCCAGCATTATGGCGTCCGCACCTGCGAGGGCTGCAAGGGCTTCTTCAAGGTACTGGGCTGCCTGGGGGCGGCTTTGCATGAGGAGTGCGGAGGGGCTGTTGTCATCCCAGCGGGGTCTGTGGGAGCCTCTCTTGGGTTTTCCTCCCAGCTAGTCCTGCCCTTCAGGAAGGGGGCAGCATGCCACGTGGGCCACCCTCCTGGGGACTGCGAGCTGGCAGGGGGCTGGGACCTCTCCTGCAGCGGAGTATGCAGGGCAAGTGACACTGCAGTGAGATGGAGGGAGGGGTGAGGTGTGGGCAGAGGGTGCCGGCCACAGCGCTGCCCAGGAGGGGAGCTTCCAGTGGCAGCTCTGGTTTTCCTCTGCCTGTCCTTCCCCCACCCAAGGTCCTGGTGGGAAGGGCACTCGTGTCCCTGGCATGAGATGAAAAGACCTGGGAAGAGGCTTGGTGCTTGAGGGCTGGGGGTGGACCCAGGAACAGGCTGTGTGTTTGTCCCAGTGCTGGGTGCCTGCTTAGCTTCCGTCCCCACCCCCGCCCCTCCTTGGCCCTCTCTTGTCTGTCCCAGGGAAGGGCCAGGTGGACACAGGCACATTAAGGACTACAGGTGTCTGGGCTGCCGGGGAGCCCCTGCCCCATATCTTACATCCTGAGGGTCTTTCTCTGGAGGCAGAAACCACCCCCAATGTCCCCAAGACTTTCTTGTTCCTCCCCCCACCCCTTCATCTCTCCCTCCCCTGCCACCCAAATGTTAGAAAAATAGCTGTGAACAGAGAGAGCTTTTGTCTGCGATGGCAGCAGGATCTGGATGGTCCCCTCCCCTGGGCTCCCCCCTCCCCACCCCACCCTCTGACAGCCTGTTCCGTGTCGCCCCCCCCAGCGCACAGTACAGAAAAACGCCAAGTACATCTGCCTGGCTAACAAGGACTGCCCTGTGGACAAGAGGCGGCGAAACCGCTGCCAGTTTTGCCGCTTCCAGAAGTGCCTGGCTGTGGGCATGGTGAAGGAAGGTGGGTGGCTGGGACCGGCCGGCAGGGACAGGCAGGCCTGAGGCGGGTGGGGCAGGCAGAGGCCCCCGGACATCTGTGCCCGTGGGCTGCAGGGGAGACCGTGCCTGGACCTTATTTCCACCCCATCTCCAGTCCACCTGCCTGGCTTACTGCGGGGAGGTCCCTGTCGGGTCTGCTGGCTCTCCGGGGCTCTAGATCTGGATTCGGGGGTACTTCCCAGCATGGGTGTGCACAGCGAGCGCTGAGTCCCCTCCTCCCCGCCGCCTGTTTCTCTGCAGTTGTCCGGACAGACAGCCTGAAAGGGCGGCGGGGACGGCTCCCTTCAAAGCCTAAGCAGCCCCCTGATGCCTCCCCTGCCAATCTCCTCACCTCCCTGGTCCGGGCGCACCTGGACTCGGGGCCCAGCACAGCCAAATTGGACTACTCCAAGGTGAGGCCCACCCTCCCAACATCCAGCGCCTCCGTGCCCGTTAGAAAAGGCCCCCCTCCAGTCCAACAAGTTGCAAAATGAGGAGCCCCCTCTGGGCTGACCAGATGGGAAAATGTGCCCCCTCGGGTGGGTGGCTAATTAGAAAAATGTGCTCCTTCCAGCAGCCATGGGCCTGGGTTAATATGTGAGAATTGGCGAGCGCCAGCGTGGGCGGACTGTCGGTCCCACTCTCTCTTCCCCGGGATCTGGCATCTGAGCACATGACACGGCTGTGCCCCGTGGCCCTGGTGCGGGCGCTTTCTGGGGTGCTGACCCAGCTGGACCGCTCTTCTAGTTCCAGGAGCTGGTGCTGCCCCACTTCGGCAAGGAGGACGCTGGGGACGTGCAGCAGTTCTACGACCTGCTCTCCGCCTCCCTGGAGGTGATCCGCAAGTGGGCCGAGAAGATCCCCGGCTTTGCCGAACTCTCGCCAGGCGACCAGGACCTGCTGCTGGACTCGGCCTTCCTGGAGCTCTTCATCCTCCGCCTGGCCTACCGGTGAGCTGCCCCCTGTCCGCTCGGCCCCTCCCCTGCCACCTGCCCCCGAGCCCTGCTGACCGCCGTCTGCGTCCCACCTGCCAGGTCTAAGCCGGCCGAGGGTAAGCTCATCTTCTGTTCGGGCCTGGTGCTGCACCGGCTGCAGTGCGCCCGCGGCTTTGGCGACTGGATCGACAGCATCCTGGCCTTCTCCCGGTCCCTGCACAGCTTGGTTGTCGACGTCCCTGCCTTCGCCTGCCTCTCTGCGCTTGTCCTCATCACAGGTGAGTGGCCAGCACCAAGCTGGGCCCTCAGGAGGGCACCGTCCCAAGTTGCGGCGGGCTGGCATCTAGCACTTCCTGGGCCCCTGCATTGTGAAGTGAGGGCAACTGGACACAGAGAGGGGCATGCACTTGCTCAGAGCCACACAGCTGGTGGGCGGCAGAGCCGCAGTTCAGGTCCAGCTGCGTCTGACTGCAAAGCCCACGCCAGTCTGTGAATTATCCCAGGCTACCCGAGATCCGGACTGTATGGTGTCATGTGCGGCGTAGGGTCTTGGTGTGTCTTTAAAATCTTACTGAATCTTATTATACACAAAAAGTGCACAAAGGATAAATTTTCGTTAGCTAAGCACACTTGTGTAACCAGCACTGAGATCAAGACGTGACCAGTATCCCAGACCCCTCCTTGTGCATCTTCCTCATCAGCCCTCAGGGTGACTCTGCCCTGACTTCTGACAGCACAGGCTGGCTGCACCTCTGTGTCCTTTATGTAAATAGAATTATGTGGGGGGCGGGCGGCGCAGGGTGACTCTGGTGTTAAATGTGGAGCTTTTCAGATCTCTCTTCTTATTTTGTAAAGCACCAGAACCTGCCCCCATCCCTTTTCTACTTAAATTTCACAGGGGACCCAACTATATAGGATAAAGTCCAAGTCACTCTGGGCAAAGAATGAGTGGTGGGTTTTGGGGCCATCTTTCCCTGGGGGTGGCCTCGAAAACACTGCTGTTCAGCTCCAGGGCTTCTCAGAATGGAAGAGTCTGGAGGAAAAAACCCACTGGCTGAGTCAGAAAGCCAAGCTTAGGATTTTATGTCTTTTTTGTGACCTTGGGCAAGTCATTTACCTTCTTTGGGCCTCAGTTTCTTCCTTGGAAGATGAGGGTAATGAGCATTACTCACTTCCTAGACTGCTGATAGGGATCAGCAATGGGCTCATGTGTGAGAACATGCTTTTGCAAAAACAGCCAGTGAAGCGTAAGGTCAGTGGCAGGAGTTTGAGAGACCTGCAGGGGGCCGGGTCTCGGGGGAGGTCTGGTCCTCAGATGTGTGGCTAATCCTGCACCCTCCTCAGAGCGGCACGGGCTGCAGGAGCCACGGCGGGTGGAGGAGCTGCAGAACCGCATCGCCAGCTGCCTGAAGGAGCACGTCTCGGCCGTGGCGGGTGAGCCCCAGCCGGCCAGCTGCCTGTCACGCCTGCTGGGCAAGCTGCCCGAGCTGCGGACCCTGTGCACCCAGGGCCTGCAGCGCATCTTCTACCTCAAGCTGGAGGACTTGGTGCCCCCTCCACCCATCGTCGACAAGATCTTTATGGACACGCTGCCCTTCTGACCCCAGCCCGGGGACACGCGTGCACTGTGTGTGCATGCTCATACACCACCCCACGTGCCTTTCGCCCATGGCCCACAGACCCCCATGGACCACCACCCCCTGGTCTGGGCTGCAGACTGGCTGGCCTTGCCACTCACTCTGGGAGATCGGCAGGGAGCTCACGCCCTGGGGAAGGGAGTGCATTCACAGGGTGACCCCTACTATATGTCTTACCCCCCAAGCCCGGTCCTGGCCTTCATGTTTTTGTAAGATAAACCGTTTTTAACACACACCACCGTGCTGTAAATAAGCCAAATGCTGCTGTAAATACGGGAAGGAAGAGGTTGAGGTGGGAGTCGGGGTTAGGAGGGAGGGGTGGGCCCCCAGCAGCCTGGGCAGGCCTGTCCCAGCCTCCTCCTCCTCGCTCTCTCTTCCCAGCCTCCTTCCACATGTACATAAACTTACTCTAGGAGGAAGACAAATGACAGATTCTGACATTTATATTTGTGTATTTTCCTGGATTTATAGTATGTGACTTTTCTGATTAATATATTTAATATATTGAATAAAAAATAGACATGTAGCTGAAACTGGGATCCCATCTATCTGACACCCTCCCGCACACCCCGTCATTACGTCAGAGACAGAGGTGGCTCCCCGTAAATCATGGGTGTCAGTAGCCTAAGCTAACAGGCCTCAGTCTACTCAGTTGTAAAAGCTGGATCGTAATGGCAGCTGCTCCGCAGAAAGCCTCTAATGACAGGCCTGGCTCCAGGATGGAGACTGCGCGGACACCGACGCTGAGGGATGAGCATTGCTCTGGCCGTCCCCATTCCTAACCTGGGAGGATGGTCTCCGGTTCGGCTTCCACGCCTGCAACACAGGGAAGGGGCGTACCCCGCCTCACGTTGCCACTGGGATCACAGGAGTGTGTGTGGTGCTTACCACGGGGCTGGGGACAGGGCGGCCCCGAATGGCGCTAGCGGCCACTGTTACTTTGTCAGTTTTTTTCCATCCCTGTTTTCAACATTCTTCCCCACTCGCCTAGCGCCCCAGCCACAGGACCCAGGTTACTGGTGGCCCCTGCCCTCTTGGCAAGACGATTGTTCTGAGGCCCCTCCCTGTGCCCCAGTGCCCCGCATAGGTTCTCCTACCCCCCCAGCTCTCAGTTGCTTAGCTGACTTAAATGCAGATTTCTAGGCTCTGCCCCAGGGACTTGGGTTTGGTGAGGGGTGGGGCCCAGGAGTCTACTTTTGCCATGCACTCAGCTGCTTGTGATGCAGGTGGTCTGGGGGCCAATCTTTTGAGAAACAAGAACCTAGATCAGCCCCAACCTGAGGCCCAAGGTAGCTGGTCACCATGCGGGGTCCAGTCCCCTTCACTCTGCTCAGTGCCCGTCCAGCCTCATCGTTTCCTCCTTGAGGAACCGGTAGGAGCCCTGAAAGCAGTGCCCCTCACACTTGTTCCTCACAGCCCTTGGCCCAGGACCCCTGACTCTCCATCTGCACAGTTTCTGGCAACTGGCTGGATGGGGGCAGCCCCTGCTGGCTGGGGATTGATCAAAATAGGGTCTGCTTCAGAGTGGGACAGAATCAGGGCCTACGCCAGGGCTCCAGCCACAGCCTGCAGGTTCCCCAAGGAGCCCCTGGCCACATGCCCTCATAGGGTTCTGGGAAGACAGTGCAGCCCCAGCCTTCTGAAGGGTCCCCGTGTGGGTGGGCTGGGGAGTCCTGGGCCCTGTGCTGACCCATGGTGACTGTCATCCCAGCAGTGTGTGGACTTCAAGCATCTGTCCGTGGCACCCCCTCCAGAGCCCCAGAGTGAGCCTGTGTCGCAGCCCCAGCACTTGGCAAGGCGGGGGGTGGCGGGGTTCAGGAGCTCTTCCGTTCTTAGCCCTGCCTCCGACTCCATGCTGCTCCCCAAGAAGCCCTTCCTCCTCCCCGAGCCTCAGTTTCCCCATCTGTTCAGTGGGGAGGTGAGTCTGGTGGCACCATTCTGGTCAGGAGCAGAGCTTGCTGGGAAATCTCCCATCAGCTCTGGCTAGACTGAGTCCCTCTTTCTTTGGGTCATTCCCATGTCCCTGCCTTTAGCACAGACAGATATGGAGCACCGGGCAGCCCCTTGGGGAAGGCAAAAGGACCACGTAAGTGTTTGAGGAGGGGCTGAGGGTCAGGAGTGGGGTGGGGAAATGGAGACTCTTGGTCCCTACAGATCTCTAAGTCACACAGTGATGACAATAGCTACTGTGTATGGTGTTCCGCCACCTACTGGGTCCTGTTCGTACAGTATTCGTCATTTCTAGCCCTCGATACCGCTCTGTGAGGAAAGCGTGGTCGTCCCACCTCACAGGCAGGCAGCACAGCAGAGCAGGAAAGAGCAAGGACTCTGGAACCAGACTGCCTGAGTTTAAATCCTGGTTCCAGTTCTTTCTCATTGTGGAATTTGGGGCAAGTTACTTAATCCTTCTGTGCCTTGGCATCTTCCTCCACAAATGGGGAAAATAATTGTACCTATTTCATAAAGTTGCTATAATGATTACGTGAATGAATGCATACAAAGTGTTCCAGACAATGCCGGGCACATAGCGAGCATCTAATAAAGAATAGCTGTTGTTTTTACTCAAGAGGAGAATTCATTTCAGAGAAACGAAATGACTTTCCCAAGGTCACTTGGCTTCTCCGCTGCTGAGCTGGGTGTGTCCAACTACTTAACCACTAGGTCTCCCTGCCCAGGCCTTGTAAATAGAAGCAGCTCCATGGATGGTGGCTCCTTTCCTCCTTTCCAGGACTCTGGCGACTGGGGTGCAGGGTTGGGGGGCTAATTTCTCCAGCCCCGCCCTGCCCCGCCCTGCCCCACCCAAGGGCTGCAGCCCCAGGCCAGGCCCCTTCTTTCCACTGAGCAACTGGAAGAACTGGCCTCTGAGTCCTGCTAGGGGCCAGGAGGGCGAACAAGGGGGCATTGAGCCCGGTGGGGCCTCACAATGGTCGCTCTGTCCCTGCTGGCCGGGGGCAGGGCCCGTTTCCGACGGGGACAATAGTCAAAAGGCAGTGACGCCGGCAGAGCCTGGAATCCCGGGCGGGATTTTCCGAGGCCTCAAAGCCTGCTGTTTGTCCTCATATGGAGACCCAGGAAGGCTGCCTCTCTGTCTCCCCCAACCCCACCCACGCTAGGCCCCGTGCCCAGAGGCCCTGGCCCCCTCCCCAGCCCTGAGGTGCCACTGTGACTGAGGAGAGGTGGCTCTGAGGTCTAGGGTCTGAGTAGAGGCTCGACACCCCAGGGGTCTGTGCCTGATGGCTCTTCCCCGGGGCCAGGGATGGAGGAAGCTGTCCCACACCTGGGCTTGGGCCTTAAGAAGGGAGATGGCGAGGGCTGGCCTCAAGGAGGCCAAGAAGCTTCTGAAGGTCGCAGGCAACCACTCTGTATTTGAGCTGTACGGTGCCACGCGGTTGTCTCTGAGCGTCCAGCATCCCCGACTGTGTGGTAGCTGGCTCTCTGGCAGCAGAGGGGAGCCTGTCAGAGGTGGGAGGCTGCTGTGTGGTGGCCCGACAGTCAGCGGATTGCTAGTGACGTCCTTTCATGAGGTAGCTGTGTTGGGCATGTCCTGGTTGAGGGACAACTGGGTCCCCCTCACGTAAGAGCTGGCCCTGGGGATTCCTGGGGAGTCTTAGCTTAACTCTGGACTAGCCCCGGCCCCCTCAAGACCCTCCCTGCAGCAGAGACCCCAGGGCCACCTCAGAAGATGAGGCTGAAGGGGTCAGCCTCTGTCTATCCACCGTCCAGCCCTGTCTGGGCCTGGCCCTGTAGCCCCACAGCTCTGCTGGCAGCTGCTCTGTCTACCCTGGAGCAGCCAGAACCCAGCCCCAAAGCTCGGCCTCCACCCCTGCTCCAGGCTCCGGCTTCTGCGGGCACTTGGGTAAGGCCTAGGCTGGATTGTGGGACTTTGAAACTCCAGCCCCCTGTGGTGAGGACTGGAAGGAGTTCGTGCAAGGCCGAGGAAAACCCCTCTCCACCCCCGATGCCTCCTTCCCCACAGAGCAGGGACATCTGAGGACAGGAAGCTCATTCCAGGGGCCCCAGCTGGACTTAGAGCTGGCCCGAGGGCTATGGGGCCGTGGAGGCTCTGGCCTTGGCTTCTGCCTCCTGCCCCCCACGCCTAGGCTCATGCTCCAGTCATCCTCCTCACCACCCTGGCTCCTCTTCGCTGCCTGCTGGGCCCTGACCCTGCCAGGCGAGGTGGGGGGCACTTGAGGTCTCCTTCAAGGTCTGAACCAGGAGCTGGCACTGTCCAGCTCCTACTCAGGACCATAAATCAAGCCTGGCACGGCCGCGGGGGCTGGGGGTGGCAGCTGGGACGGGAGGGGAGTGCGGGGGGGCCCTGTGCTGGTACATGCTGCGTTAGCAGGGAGCAGTGCCCAGCTGCAAGCCAGGCCGGTGGCGTGCTGACCATCACTGCCCTGATCTGGGCACATCAGAGCAAGGGGCCCCCATCCGGGGAGCCCAGCCTTGGGCGAGACCAAGCAGGAGTCCTGGGTCCCCTCCCAGGTAACTGGAATATGTTGAAGGTAGACCTACAAGAAACCAGGACACAAGAGCAGCCCCCAGGGGTCGGTGGGGAGTCCCCCCAACTAGGGTGGGTGAACAGCCCTCTCCTTCGATAAGGACAGTCACACTGAATCCTCTGCCCCAAACAACAGATGCACACACGTGTCCCAGAGGAGCAGATGCGCAGACCTTGCAGGAAGGAGAGACGACCTCCTTACCCCTGAGGGTCAGACACAGACATAAAGCCCCACGCTCACTCCAACTTGGTCAGAGAGACAAACCTATGGACCTTCCTGGAGAAAGAGACCGCACCCTCCGTACCACGCAAGGACAGATTCCCACATCCCCCAGGAGAACAGGCACAGGCGCGCCACCTCCCGCCTGGCCCAGGTCTAGAGGCTGCCTGATGAGGCTGGGGCTGGGAGGCGCCTCTTTCTCACGCTCTCTGCCACTCTCTCGTCCGCCCAGCCATTTCCTCTGCCTCAGAGGAGGGGGGCTGGGAGTGACAACCCAGAAAGGGTGGGAGGCGAAGGAGCCCCTGCCCAGGATCCCAGGGGGCAGATGTCAGAAGGCGACAGCTGGTCCTCCTCACCCCTGCGGCCTGGCCAGGCTGGAGGGTCAGCAGGCAGGGAGCTGGCTCCCCAGCCAGGCTGAAGACCGTCAGGAGCCCCCAGCCTGACGTCAGTCCCACTCATTGTTGTTGCTCTGGCTTGAGTCACTCCCTGTGACGCCACCGGGGTCAGCTCTGGAGAGGCTGGGGGTGGCCTGCAGGGCCAGCCTCAGGGCTCAGCTCTCCTGGGGCACACACTAGGATGGGGTGGGGCCATCTGAGACCACACTCACCATTGCAAAGCCAGCTGCCTACTCCCAAGTCTTGGGTTGGCCTTCGATGTCCCTCCACAGGCCTGCACTGCAGGCGTGGCTGGGAGGGCCTCAGCCGGTAGCCTGTCTGCCTGGCTGGCCTTGGCCTGGGCTCTCACTGAGAAGTCTGCTCTCTGTCCTTGCCTCTCCTCCCTCAGAACCCTCTGTTTCCACCCACAGCCCTCTGTAGGACCTCTCCCCGGAGCTCTTTTCCTTCCGCTTCCCCAGGAAACCTCCCCAGAAGAACTCCCCCCAGTCCCACTTTTCCTGGAATCACTACCTGCTTCCCGCCCAGCTCCTCACGCGCTCTCCTGTGTCTCTGCCGCCGTCTCACTTTGCTTTGTGGTGCCCAGTCACCTCCCAACCTGCTGGGAGCAGGGCCTGGGACTCCTCTGCACTCTGAGTGTGTCACTTTCTATTCCAGGCCCAGGCCTCTCTCTGGGATGACAGCAGTGGCCTCCATCCTGGCCCTCTCTGGCTTCTGCAAAACCTGCTGCCCTTTCCCACACAATCTGTCGTGTTTTCTGGCCCAGGTGTATCTCCCGGGCCGTCTCCCCCATGAGGCTCTGGAGGAGCCAAGACTCCTCCAAGTCTTGTGACTTGTCCACCTTGGTATGCCACAGGCCGGGTACGTGGACAGTTACATACATGTGGCCTGAATGAATGAATGAATGAATGATTACATCTTGATCATCAGGGGAAGTGGCATAGGCTGAGAGAATTCACTCCACACAGTCTCACGCTTTTGGCCAAGACCCTCTCTCCCTGACAGGACCACCCGGATGGGCATGGAACTCAGGGTCTGAGGTGCAATGAGCACCACTCTGTGAGGACTCAGAGAGGTAAGAGGAGGCAAGGACTGGCCAGCATCTGGGCCTGAGATGGGAGAGGTGAGGGGTCAGCCTCCCTCTCAGGCAGGAGAGCCTCCATGGAGAGGGCGAGCTTTGGAGTAGGGACGAGAGTGGGTAAAAAGGCTAGGGGAGTGAAGAGAGTAGCTGTGTGGCCTTGTAGTCATCAGGTTCTCTGGAGAAACAGAACCAACAGGATGTGTATACATTGAAAGAGACTTATTAGGAAGAATTGGCTCACGTGGTTATGGAGGCTGACGAGTCTCAAAATCTGCAGTCAGCAAGCTGGAGACCCAGGAAAGCCAATGGTGTAGTTTCCATCCAAGTAGTTCCAAATGTGCCAGGCTTGAGACCCAAAAACAGATTCTTCAGTTTGAGTCTGAAGGTGGGAGAAAACCCATGTCCCAACTTGAACGCAGTCAGGCAGGAGCACTTGCTGTTACTTGAGGGAGTGTCAGATCTTTTGCTCTATTCGGGCCTTCAACTGATTGAATGGGGCCTACCCTCACTGGGGAGGACCATCTGTTCTCCTCAGTCTAAGGGTTCCAATGTTAATCTCATCCAGAGACACCCCCACAGAACACCCAAGACAGGGCTTGACCAAATGTCTGGGCATCCTGCGGCACAGTTAAGTTGACACAAAATTAGCCATCACAGCAAGTCACTACAGATCACTGCGCCTCAGTTTCATCATCTGTAAATTGGGGGGAAATTATATTTCCCTTCAAAGGTAGCTGGAGAAATCAACACAATAGCGCATGTGCAGTGCTGGCACGGTGCCTAGTAAGGCCCAGTGACTGGTAGTAGCAATGATGACGATGTCAGGAGAGTAGCAGTGGAGGGCGCTGAGACCCAGTGTGTCGGGATAGGGACATCAGTCACTCCTCTCGCCCCCTGGCAGACTCTGGGAGTTGGGCTCTGGTTCCTCCCCCTCCCCAGGGCTGGTTCTGATCCCCCTTGCTCCCTGCCCTTCAGCTCCTCACAGACTCTCCCCTCTGGATGTTTTCTTCTGAGATTCTGTCCCAGTTAAGTCCAGGCTACAGAAGAGGCTGCTGCTGTGTAAGGCAGGCAGCTTTCTCCTTCCCCAGGCCTTGGGGGTACTCCGCGGCTACCTGGGGAGAGGTGCCTACATCTGGGAAAGCGACAGACCAGAGATCAAGGCTGCAGAAGGGCAGAACTACGGGGAGGAAGGAGAGATGGAGAACAGTTGGAGGCGAGGCCAGTTGGAAGAAGGGGTTGTATAGGGGGGTTTGGAAGAGCTGGATGGGAGAGAGAAAGCTAAAGGGTGGGTAGGTGACAGTGATGTGCTGGAGCCAGATGGTACCCGAGAGCCGATTGTCCCTCTGATGATCAAAGTGTCATCCTTCATTCATTCTGGACTCTGCATTCAGTGATGTCCTGTAGCTTGAAAGTGGCCATAGTAGCAAGGCAGCAAATGCTGCTAATCAAGGCAAGAGAGCAGGTGCTGGGAGGGGAGTACTGGACAATGGCAGCGCATTGGGACGGTCAGGCTGGAGGGTCCAGAAAGAGAACTTCTGCCGTGGTAAGGAATCCTGCATTTGAACCCCAGGCTCCAGCACTTACTGAGTGACCTTGGGCAAGTCACTTAACCTCTCCCAGCATCAATTCCTTTATCTTCCTTGTAGGAGTGATTGGTATCAGGCTGAAATTAATTGATATATATAAAGCACTTAGAACAATGTCCTTTCTATGTCACTCGATAAATGTTAACTACTATTATTTTGGGAGAGAAAGTGTATGGCAGGAAAATGAGATCTTCATCCCCAAGTAAACACCTCAAGAGTGCCTCCTGTTGGGGTTGGGGGCATGCCAGGCTCTATGGGTATTAACGGAGCAACTGATGAACCCCTGTTTGCCCTGGACTTACAATCTACGTGGAGAACCAAACGTGCGCCCAGGAAGTTACACAGCACTAAAATGCACTCAGACTTGTATACCACTTAGTCCACAAGGGTTTTCCATATGAATTACCTCTTTTGATCCTCACAACAGCTCCCTGTTCACAGATGAAGAAATCAGAAAGGATGAATTACATCAAGAAGGACACATAGGCAGTGGCAGAATTACAAGTCTTACAAGAACTGTCACCAGATCCGTCACGGTAGAGCGCCAAGCAATGCTCCTGTGTGAAGATACAGAGTAAGGTCAAGCCCCCTCCTCCATCATCTTTGCAGGAATCCTGTCTATTACGCATATTGGACAAACTAAAGTTTTGCCATCCACTCAGCGTCATGCAGCACACTGGCCTGGATCCATCTCCAAATAGCATGCCCTTCTTCTTGGTGGATTGGTGCCCCTTCCAGGCCTCTGAGCCCAGAGTTGGAGTCCACGATTCTGTCCCAGGGGCCGGCTCGCTGCCGATGACTCCTCTCAGCCTGGGGAGGCAGCACAGAGCCCATCAGGCCTCTCCTTCCCTCTCGTCTCTATGGTGTAAGTGAGTTGTTCCAGCCGAAATACAACAACATGCTCTGTGGTGAGAGGGAATGGACTCGTCCAAATGGGGGGGGAATACTTCTCTCCGTCAGATCTTAAAATCCGAGAGATATCAAGAAAAAGGTAGCTTGAAAATCCTAGAGCATCATGTGACTCTACTTGTCCACGTGTGTGAATGTCAAGCGGCCCGGGCTGCTGCCGTGGTGTCAGGGCTCGGCCGAGCTTGGCCGCGCCCCCGCCGGAGGCCGGTGAGCAGGTGGAACCCGCCGGCTCTCAGGGGCGGGGCGCGGGCTTCCGGTGCCGGTGCTGCCTCGCGCCGCGGTGGTCTGGCGCCGGCGGGGAGGGTACTTGCTGGGCGTGCGGACGCAGGCTCGGCAGGTAGGGGAACGTTCTCCGTGTCTGCCCACGTCTCCTGTGCGGCGCGGGCGCTCCCGGGCCGGCGGGAGGGAGGGCGCGCCTCGAACCAGGAGCCCAGGCTGGCTCCGCGCGGGGCGCCGCCCCCGAGACCGTCCCTGGACCGTGGCGGTGCGCGGGTCGTGGCGGCGGGAGAAACGGGAGCCGGGCGGGAAGTCCTTCCTGCGTCCCGCCGGAGTCTCTTGATGCCGGGCCGAATAGCTACCGCTCTGTGTTTGCTTTTAGTCCATCTCTTGCGCTCAGTCGCCTGCGCGGAGGTTGGGGCGTACCTGCGGAGGGCGTACCGGGGCGTGAGGAGGACGAAGGGCATGGTCCGAGCCTGAGGGATCCGAGCTCCAGCCTATACGCGTAAGATGGGGATGGGGGTGTCCAGGGCGCTGGCCTGGCTCTGAGAAGGCATCGCTCGGCCCCTGTCCCTGTGCTCTGCAGACCGGCGCCTTGGGGAGACCAGAGGGACGAGACTTCCCAGGCCCTCTTCTGGAGAACTGCCCAGCTCACCGGGGGCGGAGGCAGGAGTGGGGGTGAGGGGACCGACAAGCTCATCCCAGACCGAAGGTGGCTGCTGTGGGAAGGAGGCTGGGGTTGGGTGGTACTGACTTCCCGGAGGAGTGGAGCCTGGAATAGCACTGAGAATGAGTGGAGAGCCTGGGCTTGGGGCCAAAACGAGGCGAGGTGTGTCCTGTTTGAAGGTGTGTGGGGGACACAAGAGGGGGCAGTTGTGGAAGAAAGGGGAGCTGGACCAGAGCTGGGAGTCTCTAGATGGGAAACTGCTGGATGGAGTTAGTCTAGAGGGCAGAAATGACCCAGAGAGCCCAGTCCATGGTGGAACTGAGAGTATAGGAGAAACCAACCCAGCAAGGCTTGGAAGGCCCTGGAATTCCTGGGTCAGGATGAAGTGAGCAGTTACTTTGTACTACGTTCCAGGTACTGAGTTTCCAGTGATGAATAGCATACAGTCCCTGCCCTCAAAGAAGTCTGCCTAGTGGGAAAGACAAGACAGCCCCGTGAAAAGATGACTCTAGGACAGGTAGACCCGGCAGGTGAGGGGCCAGGCTGGCTGGATGTCTGAGCAGTCGGGACAGAGGCTCCTGATAGCAAAACAGAGACTAGTGGTTTGAAGCATTACGAGCCAGCTTCCTTCAGCAGAAGGAGCAACTGGACAAAGCTGACTCGAGCTGGAACGGTCTGCTGTGAGAGGTAGTGAGTGCCCCGTCAGGGGACATGTGTGAGCTGAACACTTTCAGCTGAGAAACTGGACAGTCGCTCTTGCTCTGGGCTCGTGTTCAGTTACCTCCCGAGCTCTGGTTCTCAGGTCTGTTCTTTCCTTCCCACCCCTGCCACCAGTGCCGGCATGTGGCCTTGCGTCATCTCAGCAATATCAATATGATAATGAGTTACAGCAGCTAAGCTTGCTGTTTACCACTTGCCAGGTATGGCTTTAGGTGCTTTATGGATGCTAACTCATCCGGTCCCCGAGACAATCTTTTCAAGTTCGCTATTAATGTCCCCTTTTTATTAATTGGGGAAATTGAGCACATAGGAGTTAAGCAGCTTGCCCAGGATCACACAGCGAGTAAGTGGCAGAGCTGGGGTTCCAGCCCAGGCTGTCTGGCTTTAGAGTCACTGCTCTTGACCACTATTCTACTGTTTTTCATGTGTCATTTTGTTTAATCCTCACCACAGTCGAAATTTACAGATAAGAAAACAGACTCAGGTTGAGTGATTTGCTTAGGGTCACAGAGCAAAATATGGGAGAGCTGGGATTCCAACCCAGGACTTTTGGACAAGAAAACCCCCACACTCTGCGCTTCACTCCCCACATCCCATGTGCTGCCTCTGTAACTGCCATTACTGTAGTCGCCTCTATCTGGAGTCCTTGCCCAGCCTTTCTGCCTTAAATTGGCAAGTTTTTCCCCTAGTCTGTGGCTGGCCCTGGAAATAGGGGAGGTGTCGTGTGTGTGTGTGTGTGTGTGTGTGTGTGTGTGTGTGTGTGAGTGTGAGTCAGGTTAGAAAGCCCAGTCTTCTTAGCTTTCCGTGGCTTCTCAGAGCAGTTCGTGACCCCAGAATAGTGAGGAGCTGTTCATCGCTCGTCAGCCAGAGTTCACTTCCTGATCACAGATTTGGTCTTGGCACAATGATGCATTGAGTCTTCACTGCCCTCAGGACAGAGGCCATTGCCTTGACCTGGTCATTCAAGGTCCCAGGAAACCAGACTCCAGTCTTCCTTTTCTTCTCGCTCCCGCTTTGTAGTCTTGCCACTGTGGTGGCGTTTAGTCCCCGTCTCCCCTCCATCGCGGCAGCTTCTCAAGGGCAGGTGCTGGGCTTGCCTTTGGACGGCCCGAGCCAGGCAGGTGTTGCCGGTCAGCATTGGCGTGAACTGCACTGCAGACCATCGTGAACCCTGGCCGGTTGTTTGGAGTGGTAACTTGGAAGCTCCCCCATCTCAGATCCCGGGAGTGTGAGCTTCTCTGACGGTCTGTGCTGTGCCATGTAGAGGAGGGCCGTAGAGGCAGTGGCTGGGCTGGGCCTGGACAGAAGTGAGCAGGTGACATGCAGGTCGTGCAGAAGCTGGCAGCCTTCAGACCTCATCCCTCTTACAGGGCAACCCCTGTTGGGTGAAGCTCCCCGTCTTTACTCCGATCCCCCACCTTCGGGGGCTGCCGGCTGCAGGATGAACTGCCGCTCGGAGGTGCTGGAGGTGTCAGTGGAAGGGCGGCAGGTGGAGGAGGCCATGCTGGCTGTGTTGCACACGGTGCTGCTGCACCGCAGCACGGGCAAGTTCCACTACAAGAAGGAGGGCACCTACTCCATCGGCACCGTGGGCACCCAGGATGTCGACTGTGACTTCATCGACTTCACCTACGTGCGCGTCTCCTCCGAGGAGCTGGACCGCGCCCTGCGCAAGGTTGTCGGGGAATTCAAGGTAGGAGTGTGGCTCGGCGGGCGGACCGCGCGGGCCGCGACTGCCCTTCCACTGTGCCTGCTGTGACCAGCTAACCCTTCCTGGGTGTGCCTGTCGGGCTCTTTCAGGTTCTAAGGAACAGGTGTGTTCTGAGCTCCTCTGGGGGGCTTGTGTGTGTGGCAGGGGTGAGGTGGGGGGCTTGAAAAGCTACCCAGCGAATGAGAACAGGAAGCCCTCGTAGCATTGGTGGTCAGGTCCCTAGGGTGATCATTGCCTCTGTGGCCTTCACCTTCTCTCTGACTCCACAGCTCTTTCTGCTGACATTTTTTCTCGGCTTCTGCTTCCACTTTGCCTTGTCAGTCTGGGCCTTTCCCATGTGGAACGCCCAAGGGAGGATAGCTGGGCTCAGGCCATCGCCATCCAAGTGGAGCGGCCCTTTGGGCAGCGTGACCTGTGTTTGTATGTGCCTGTGTGGGCGTGGGGACAGGTGGGAGGGACACACCAGCCTGCCGATGTTGGTCACCTCGGTGGGCATGGGGGTGTGGTTTTTAATTTTGTCTTCATTCAGTGTTGCTGTGTTTCACTGTTTCAACCAGTGGGTGTTTTTTTTTTTTTTTTTTAAAGATTTTATTTTTTCCTTTTTCTTCCCAAAGCCCCCCGGTACATAGTTGTATATTCTTCGTTGTGGGTTCTTCTAGTTGTGGCATGTGGGACGCTGCCTCAGCGTGGTCCGATGAGCAGTGCCATGTCCGCGCCCAGGATTCAAACCAACGAAACACTGGGCCGCCTGCTGCGGAGAGCGCAAACTTAACCACTCGGCCACGGGGCCAGCCCCATCCAGTGGGTGTTTTTTACATTTTAAAGTCACAAAGGGAATTTTTCTTTAAGGTACCTTCTCTGGAGTCAGAGGAGTAGGGTAGTCTGTCTGATTTTCATTCCACAAATGTTCGGAGAGCCCCTGCACTGCCGGGCCCTGTGTGATCATTGCAGGGGGTGGACCCCCCCCCCCCGCCCCCCCCCCCCGAGCCCAGGAATTTGTAAGAGTTTTCCCGTCCCCTTCATGGGAGGCCGCCGGTCTTAGGCTCTGTGCTCCAGATGCCTGTGAGAGGCCGGAGGAGCAGTGTTGAGAGGATGGGCCCTGGAGCCAGGCTCTGCCACCCAGCAAGTGTGTGACTTTGGGCAGGTGGCTCTGCTCCTCTGGGCGTCAGTTTCCCTGTATGTAAAGTCGGAGTGCTGATCGTACCCACCTCTAGGGTGTATGCACTGTGAGGATTAAATGAATCATTGTCAAAGTGTTAGCCGTTGTTACTGTCAGTCAAAGTCACCCGATTGGTTTGTCGGTGAAGGAGAGACTTATTCCCTGATGGGCAGTTCAGGACTTGAGGGCAGCATTCTCACCCTCTGGGTTAGTCCCAGCTCAGATGGATAGGTGTTCAGGGTCCCGGCTGCCTGAGGAGGAGGAGGAGGAGGAGGAGGAGGGTGGGCCCCCTCCCCCGCCATGAGGGGGAAAGGCAGAATTATTGGACCAGATGGTCCCCTTTGCTTCTCAGAGGAGGAGAGGAAGCAGCCCGGGCTGGTCTGTCCTTCCTTTCCCTTCCCCTTTCTGTTCCTTGGCTTCCTTCCTTCTAATCAAGGACCGCTGGGCTTTAGAGTGCCCTCTCCTGCTTTTCTTTAGGGACTGTGAGTTTAGGTTGTCATCAAGTGAATGAAGTAGAACGCTTGTGCTTCCTGGCAGTGGAGAAGGTAGATAGGGTTTACCTGGGGAGGAGAGGCTGGAGAGAAGCTGATTTTGGAGAATGTTTGGAAGGATGGGGGCCAAAGAGTGGGGTTGTGGAAGCAGAAGCAGGGCCCTTCATGTAAAGGTGAAGATCAAGGGTTTTGAAACCGGCCAGTCTGGATTCAAACCCTGACGCAGCCAGTCACTAGTCTGTGACTTTTGGCAAGTTACTGTGCCACAAGTCACAGGCCAGTGCCTCTGAGCCTCATTTTCCCTCAATAAAATGGAGGTAATATGCCTGCCTCATAGAGTTGTTGAGAGGAGCGAGTGAGATTGTGTGTGTAAAGTGCTTGGCCCAGGATAAGCGTTAGAAAACATCAATTCTGACCAAAGCTGGAGGAGTTGGGCAAGGAGACGTTTTGTTGGTTTGCCTGAACCACTCAATTTTAGGCTGGCAGTTTGCTGTGTCACTCCACACAAGTCCTTTACCCTCTCTGGGTCTCATTTCCTTCCCCTCTCTGAAGGACTAATACAGCCTGGCTCCCTGGGGCACAGGAAGCTGGCCCTCACAGGGGGGACCTCCGCAGAGGTCTTGGCCTGCTCACCCGCTGCCCCTCCTTCCCCAGGATGCGCTGCGCAGCTCCGGTGGCGACGGGCTGGGGCAGATGTCCTTGGAATTCTATCAGAAGAAGAAGTCCCGCTGGCCCTTCTCAGATGAGTGCATCCCCTGGGAAGTGTGGACGGTCAAGGTGCACGTGGTCGCCCTGGCCACGGAGCAGGAGCGGCAGATCTGCCGGGAGAAGGTGGGAGAGAAGCTCTGCGAGAAGATCATCAGCATCGTGGAGGTGATGAACCGGCACGAGTACCTGCCCAAGATGCCCACGCAGTCCGAGGTGGACAACGTGTTCGACACTGGCTTGCGGGACGTGCAGCCCTACCTCTACAAGATCTCCTTCCAGATCACCGACGCCCTGGGCACCTCGGTGACCACCACCATGCGCAGGCTCATCAAAGACACCCTTGCCCTCTAGGCCTCTCGGGGGCCTTGGGTGCTCCTTGATGGCTCGCAGACCTTGGCTTCTAGGGATCGTACTGTTAGGCCCTTGGGGCTCTGGAACCTGCTCCAGGTCCTTGATGAGATTGGAATGGCCACCCCTGGCTTCCTTGTTTTGTGGTCACCAGTATCTGGTCATTCTCTTAACCTTTGCTGATGGTCAAGTCTGGCCTCCACTGTCTCCCCACAGCCCTGTGGGGTCCTGCTTCCTTCTCCACTGTACAGAAGAGCCATCTGCTAGGGTGGTGAATAAAGCTGAGAATGTGAGTTTGGGTCAAGCCGTCTCTCCCTTGGCTTGTGTTGTACCCTGAAATGTCCACACTTTCTGGCAGACCTGTGAGGACACAGGTGTGTGTTGAGGGCATTCTTCCAAGATGAAGGGAATGCGTAGATGGGATTAAAGACAGATGAAAACTGACTGATGTTGTACTTTGTTGGACTTTCACATAAGCAAGTGTCACCCACCCAGGTGTGGCCGTGGTCAGTCCCATGAATCAGGATCTGTTGCTTTTGGATATGACTGTGCTGTTTCTCCTCCCTTCCTAAGGAAGCTGTGACATCCCTGGCCTTTATGTTATCTGGTCTTGCTTCATGACAGCCCCAAAGAATATCTTCTCTGTCTTCATAGGGCACACAAAGGCCGCCAGGTGTATCAGAAAGCTCATTCGATTTGGGGTTTCTCTCTCGGGAGATTGGCCAGTTTGAGACTGGTGTCCGGTGACACTTCTTCCAGGCTGGGCTAGCTTGCTGGTTCTGAGGACACTGCTTCGGTAACTCACACTCATTCCTACACAAGCATGCTCGCAATCAGTGAACTCCGTTGTGTGCTTTTCATTGATTTATTCCATATTTTGTAATGCCTTTTGGCTACATCTGGGCCAGTTCTAACCAGACTCAGTGCACTGTGTGTAGGGAGGGGTGCAGAGGGAGAAATGAGGGTAGGGTGGTGGAATGGGGTCTTGCCCGTGGTCCTGGAGCAGGTAGGTAGCCAGGACGGCCAGGAAGTGTTTGCACATTTTTCCCATTGTAGGCCAAGTGGCATTTCGTGACAGGTTTTATGATGTCCTGCCCTTGGTCTTGGGGGTGTTGGGGAATTGGAGAACTCCGGAGTTCTCAGGGGTTTGGGGACAGGAAAGGCCCATTCCCAGCAAGTCCTTGATGGTATGTGATCCCCACCTGGCCTGCGGAGGGACCTTCCTTTCCTGCTAGCTGGCCATCAGCTGATCCCTTCTGAGAGGGAGGCTGATACAGGTGTTTGCTGGCAGTGACTTTGTGTTTAAAGAGAGCTCAAGGTTGCTACAGGAGTTGTCAGGAGACCTGTGCTGGGAAGTCTTCCCTCCGTCCCAGCTTCCCCAGACTTTCTGCTTTTCTGCAGCCAGATCTGCTCCACTCTCCCGACCTGGCTTCGCTATGGGACATCCGGCTGTTAGCGAGCTCCCCTTGGTGGACAGCTCAGCAACATCTCCAGCCCTTTTGGCATTGTGATTCCCAGAGGTAGGGCAGTGATTTTCTCAGGAGTCCTGGGCACTCAAATCTGTGCTTTCCCACTGCTCTGTAACTCTCCTTGACCTCTGGGGCCTGAGCAAGGGTGTGGGGGTCGGTGGTGAAATCCCCCGTGCCTCCATCTCCCTGCTGTGCAGTCAGTGGAGGCTTCTGAAGGGAATGATGGATGAGGAAGGAGGGCATCGCTCAGGTCAGGAGCCTCCCCATTTGCCTCCTGCTCCAGTGGCCGCCTGGGCCACCTCGCAGTGTTGAACTTTGGCGCAGGCAGAAAGCCCAGGAATGGGGATCGCCCTCGCTTGTCCTGGGTCCTGTTCAGTCCGGGGCAGCACCTCTGCCAGCACTCGGGGTGGGGCCTGGCAGATCTTTTCAGGGCTCTGAGGGAGGTGCTACCTCTTGACTTCCTTTGCCAGGAAAGGGGCAGAGTGCTGGGTTTGGCTGGCTGGGTGCACGGGCCAGATTTGCATGCACGGGTGTGTGCGCCTTTGGGAGGAGAAGGGATACCCCGGCCCCGCCCCGTAGTCCACCCTGGAGGAGCCCTTTGTCTTGGAAGAGCCTGAGCGCTCTGCGCGAGGGGTGGGGGCCTAGGGCGCCTGGGACCCGCCCCTCGGGTCCCTCCTCGATCCGCCGCCCGTCCGCTGCTGTCCCGGGTTCCGGCACATCTGGCGGTGCCGCGCACATCTGGGCAGCCGGCGCCGGAGCATGAACGGCTCTCAGGCGGACGCCGGGGCCCAAGCCGCCTGGCTGAGCTCCTGCTGCAACCAGTCGGGGGCGCCACCGGAGCCCCCCGAGGGGCCGCGCGCCTTGCAGGCGGCGGTGCTGGGCGTGCTGTCGCTGCTCGTGCTCTGCGGGGTCCTGTTCCTGGGCGGCGGCCTCCTGCTCCGCGCGCAGGGCCTAGCCGCGCTGCCCACCCGCGAGCGGCGCGCGTCCCGCGAGGCTGAGCCCGGCGGCGCCAGCGGGGGCGACGACGACTCGTAGGCGCCCGGCCGCCGGGAGCCCCGACGGCTGCTGCGGAGCGAGGCCCCCGCCCCGGCCTCCCCAGGCCGCGCCCGCGCAGGTGAGAGGCGGCCGCGGCGGGGGCGGGCACAGGGCCGGGGCCGCCCGACCCAGGGGCTCAGCGCGGCGACTCTGGCCCGGCTCGGGGCGGCCGGGGGCGGCGGCTCCCGCAGGTGTGCGGAGTCTGCCTTTCCCTCCTCGGCCTTCGGTTCTCCCGCAGCGGCGCCTCCAGCCTGTCCTTTTTCGAGAAGAGCCGGTCACGGTGTCACTGGGAGAGGGGAGGCAGGCGGGTCAAAGAGGAGGGGTGCTCTGGGGCTCTCTTCCCCACCCCCCGCGCCGCGACCCGCAGTTCCAGCCCCCCTGGTTCCACGACCCCACCCCGTGGCCCGTTCCACCCAGAGGCTGAGGACACACACGGCCACAGAGACGGACACACCAGACCTTCGGCTTCTGCTTCCCCCCCTTCCTTTCCTTAGTGAAGCCTCGCCCCTGGAGGGGGTTTAAGATTCTGCCCTGCGGCCCCCCTTGAGGCGGGGATGGGAGTGCGGTAGTGTTTTAGGCCGGAGCCAGGGGTCTGGATGACCCTGGGCGATGGGTTGCTGTGCTGGGACCCACTCCTTTAGCCCCTGCTCAGGCTGTGAAGAGGGCTGTGGCCCAGAGCAAGGAGCTTTGTCGGCGTGTGTGTGTGTGTGTGTGTGTGTGTGTGTGTGTGTTTGGGGGGTGGGGTGTAGATGGCAAGGTTCCCAACAGCTGGGGGGCCTCAGGAGCTCGTTGCTCCAGGAAGCTGGGGCTGAGGATTCCTGGCTGTGGGGGCTCCATCTGGCCCTCCTGCCTCTGCATCTCCCAGGACAGGAACCATCTGGAGGAAGGGCCTGGGTGGCCTAAGACAAGGTAATTCCAGGCCAAGGCCACCCCGGGCAGAGCCGGGGTTGTGGGGGGAAGCCTTGACTGTCCTTCTCCTCTGTCCAGCGTCATACCTAGAGGCTCCTGGGAGGTTTCTGTGAGTGGGGCTGGTTGCTGGGGGTGGCTCTGACCCTCCTTGTCCCTCCTATGCAGCAGCCCCTCCCTGCTTGCCAGGGGCAGAGGCAGGGGCCCAGCTCCCCGCTGAGAAGGGAGTCGGCACAGGTGAGGAGGGGCCGGTGAGGGGTGGGGGGCCAACGGGCAGGCGGCTGAAGCTGAGCAGCTGTGAAGCTGACGACGGGTGATCCTCGTGCGGAGCAGCCCAGGATTTGGTGCTAATCCCGGCAGCCGTGCCATCCTGGCCCCGCTGAACCGTGGACTTCTCACCTCCGGGACACCGCCCCCCCCCGTTGGAGAGAGGGCTGTCCAGGGCGGTGAGGGTATGTGTGTGTGAGTGTCTGTGTGTGTCTGTGTGTGACTGCTCTTGGCACAAGGGCCATGGGCTGGGCCTGGGGACATTCCTCACCTCCTTTGCCGTGTCCTGGGGGAGGGGTGGGAACTCCCTCTCTCTATGGTATCTGGGGTCATCTACCCCGTGGCCGCCTACATTCTGCTGTTTTTCCATCTGCTCTCCCTGTGCTCTCCTCTCCTTCCCCAGCTGGGGCCGAGGAGTCCCCATGTCCACCAGGAACCCTTCATTTTACAAATGGGGAAGCTCTGAGAGAAGGAAGTGACCTTCTCAAGTGACACATAGAGCTGGAAGTCACCCCGGGGTTCCTGATCCCGAGCTCAGGGGTTGGGGGCGGCATCCCTGAGTGAGAAGGCCTCCCTTGGGTTGCCCTTCTTGCTCCGTCTGGCTCCCTTTCCCCTTCTTTGAGATGCTGATGCAAAATATGGCCTTTCCGCCCCCAAAGGAATGAATCTTCACGCACACATTTGGCGCATGGTTTCTGAGACTGGAACCCAAACCCCTGTGTCCTGCCTCCCTCCTGTCCCTGATTCTCCACTGGCCCTTTTAGATCCCTTCTTGCTGCTGGGGACAGTCTTCCAGAGGTCGGCAGCAGCCCCCAGCCAGCCGGGCTCAGCTTTCCTGGCCTGAGCCTGAGGGTGGGGGTGGGCTCGGGGGGGGGGGGGGGGGGGGGGGGAGGGACGTCTTTGGAGAAAAAGCCCCGCGGTCAGAGAAGAGGGATCAGAGGCAAGGGCAATGACTTTAGATTGGCCTTTGAGATCAAATCCGGGTGGTGGCAGGGGCACAGAGAGGTTTGGTGGTGGCAGGAGCTGTGGCCCCAGTATCATGGTTTCTTCTCACACCAAGGCAGGGCTGGGGTGAGGCAAAGGCTTTCTTTATCCAACTTCCTGCCTTTGCTGTCCCTTTGGCTCTGTGTTTGGAGAGCCGAGTGTGGCGTGCGCTGGGGACCTCGATGTTCCTGGGGAAGATGCGGAGATGCTTGCTATGGAACTCTGACCCTGGTCAAGGCTGTCAGACTGAGTGGGAAGAAGAAGAATTTAGAAAATTTAGAAAAAGATGGGTGCTGCTGTTAGCCCATCTCTCAGGCTCCAGCTGGAGTGAGAGGTGGGGGAATGGGTGCAGGGCTGAGAGCCGGGGGATGAGGCTGGGCATCTGGCTCCTCAGCAAGCTCTGTCAGCCTGCAGCATCCGTGGGGGAAAGGCTGGGACGACAGTGGGTGGAGATCTTGCCTAAATTTCCTCCAGCCCCTGAGTTTCACCCTCAGCTGGAAAAGGCTGTTGGGGATTTATCCAGTTTATTCCTTGGCTTCCACATGGCACAGCTCCCTTTCCAGCAAAGATGGGGGTGGCGATCTCTTACAGATTCCTGAGCCTTGCGTGGTCTGTCCCCCAGACAGCTCTCCCTCCAGCCTGCTGCCATGGGAACTCCTGCTGCCTTTGATCCACGCGGTGCGGATGACAGACTGGGAGAAACCCGGACTGTGGCATGACCTCCTACCTGGGACCCTTGCACTCGGCTGCTGCCTCTCACCTGCTCCACTCAGCCTCCTGAAGTACTCATGGGTGTGGGTCCGGGAGGTCCGTGCTTCAGGAATGAAAGCCCCTGGGGGACTGCTGTGTGTCCTGGGCACTGAAGTGGCCACACACCCTGGATGCTCGGTGCAGCAGACGCTGGCCTTGCCCCCGGCCCACCGGGCCTCGGGGGACATGAACATGTCTTGTCTCTGGTGCAGGGTGGTTGTGGTCTGACAGGCCAGTGACTTGTCCCTGCTGAGGGCTGTGGGTCCTGTCACCCATTTGGAGGTCTTGGGTGCCCCAGCAATGCCCCATCACTTCCTGTGGCTGGTCATGCAAGCTTAGGTATACAGTCTATGTTTCCAGCTCCTGACTCTCCACCCCCACTCCAGTTTGAACTGTGTCTGGCAGATACTGAAGTAGCAGCCCAGCCATGCCCCTCTCCCCTGGTCTCTCCTCAGTGGCGGCTATTCCCCTCCACTCCCGGATCCAAATCTTCCTAAGGGTGGCAGGAGGTGAGGCCGACGGTGACTCTCACGCCGGCACTCGGCTGCCCCCCTGTGGCCCACGTGAGCAACAGCACCGCTTCATCCAGCGGGAATATTGGGGTCAGACAGGAGTCCAGCCTGAGCCCCAAGGGGGGGGGGGTTTGAAATGGAGTGAATTTTGTCATCGTGTGCACTTAATTCTAGATTGTAAACCTTCCTGAACCTCAATCTCTTCGTCCATAAAGTGGAGGCAATGATGTCATTGTAAGGATCAAATAGGTAATGTGCTTGACTGTAGATAAAAGGCTTCCTACGCTGTAATTACCACGTGACCTTGTTATTATTTTCCCTGACTCTGACCGTCCCCAGAGGAGAGGAGTAGGGCCTCCCACCCTGTTCCTGGGAACTCCTCCTTTGTTCATCTTTTCTGTGAGTGTTTACTGGGTGACTGCTGTGTGCCAGGCGTGCTCTGGGAGCTGGGCATGAGGAGGTGACTGAGACAGAGTCTCTGCCCCCGGGAGCTCACAGTCTAGGGAAGAGCTGCTCAGAACACTGAGTTGAAGTCGACAGTTGGAGGAGCCCAGCATCGATGGAGCCAAGTGCAGAGGGGGACGGGCTAGTAGAGGAGGCGGCGTCCGAGTGGGAGAAGGACATTCTGGGCAGAGGTGCAGAGGGGGTGGGGCCAGGCTGCTCTGGAAGCAGGGGTGTGAAGGGAGAGGAGACCAGAGGGGGGACACCTGAGGAGGAGTAGAATTTACCCTGGGGGCAGCCAGGTGCCTGCAGGGTTTCAAGCCGGAGAAGTGGCTTGGTGGGATCCGGACCTTAGGGACCTGGGGGTGTACATCTTGGGGTGGGAGCAGGACGGAGGTAGATAGACAGCAAGGAGGCTGTGGTCAATAACTGGCAAAAATGCTAGGGGCCCTGACAAGGATGGAGAGGAAGGGGACAGGTCCAAGGGATATCCGGGATTCGGGCTTTGGTGACTAGTCTGGGCGGGGGGAGGCCAGGGGCCAGGGCGGGGTCACTGAGGGAGTGGGGATGCCTGCCGCCCACCCAGGTGATGTGTTACCAGTTAGGACTTTTTTGGTCTGAATTTACTGGAAACCCAAACAAACGTGTAACCCAAACATGTGCCTGGAAAGCCTAGGGCTGTCTCTGGGCTCAGTGACTCGGGTCTCAGTCGATGAGAGTAGGCCTTGCGTCCCTCCCTTCCATGGCCTGGTCTGCTCACCTGTGTCAGCCTCTGCAGGGTGGCCTAGTGGTCGAGCAAGGACTTGGAATCGCACCGCTGGATTTGAGTGCTGGCACCACATTCACTAGCTGTGTGACTCACGCAAAGTGCTTAACTCTCTGTGGCTCCATTCCCTTCTCTTTAAAGGGGGAAAAGCAGGGCCTAGCTAGTGCAGTTTTTGTTAGGATGACGTGAGGTTCACAGGTATGGAGCACCTGGCACAGGGCGAATACACGGTAAGTGTGCATATTTTCACTTTCAGACGCCAGGGGAGGCTCAGTGTTGGCATCAGGGCCTCTCAGGTTCAAATCTATCAGGAAAGAGGGGGGCATCTCCCAGGTCACTCAGGCCAAACCCTGGGAGCAGCTGTGACTGGGCCTGTTGGACTCTGCTAACCCTGAATCACTATGCTGTCAGTGTGGAATGTTCTAAGCCTCAGTCACATGCTCTACTCAGAGTGGGGGGGTGTCAAGACACCCCAAACCACAGGGCCCAAGGGAGGGGCATGTTTCCTCACCAAATCTAGTCCTGTTTCAGCCCTGGGGTGAACAGATGCCGGGGTCATGGCTGCTGCAGATAGGGGGCCACAGGCAGGGGGCAGGTGATGAGCCCAGTTCTTGTGTGTTGAGTTTGAAGCACAGCAGGGACATCCATGGGGCGCTGTCAGGTGGACGATTAGCATATGGGCCTGGGGCTCAGCAGAGAGGTCTGGGCCATGATGTTGCTAGAGGCAGAAGATGGAGCTGTGGGAATGGCTCAGGTTGGGGTGGGGTGACCTGCTGCATGCAACCCTGCAGGAGGCCACCGCTTACAGGCAGGGCGGGGGTGGGGAGGTGGGGGAAGCCGGGGAGTGAAGAAAGGGTTTCAGGACTGAGGGGTGTCCAGGAGGTTCCACACCCCCAGCAGTTCTGGGGCCTGGGAAGAGGCCTGCAGCCAGAGGCTTGGGGGCGGGGGAGCTCTGCCTCAGGGGGAGAGGAAGAAAGGAACCCCAAACAGAGGCTGGTGGGGACAGGCTTCCCTCTGGGCTGTGTGTGTGTGTGTGTGTGTGTGTGTGTGTGTGTTTGTGTGTGTGTGTGTATAGGGATGGGTTTATTTTTTGTCGCACGCTCCCTTGTCCTGTGTGAGTGCTTCACCCACACACACGTCACAGCTAGGCTACAAAATGAAACAATAAATACCCAAACAAGCAGGCACAAAGGAACGCACACATCCCACTCCCCAGCTACTGGCTTCCCTTCTAAGCTCAGCAGACTTAGACTTCAGCCACCCCCTACCCTCCGAGTCGTCTGTCTGTCTGTCTGCCTGTCTACCTTGACAGGGCTCAGAACTACCAGTCTCTAAAACCCCTGCTTCAGATACTGCTGTGCTCTCTGGCCACACCCTCTGTTCTCAAACATTTTCATGATGGTCCCTTGAGCTCATCCGTCTCTGCTCCCTCCTTGTCCCTGAGCCCCTTCCGGCCCCCACTCCCCTCCCCCAGTTAGAGTCCGGGGTGTGTTACTTCAGCCTCGCTCCTGCCCACTGCCTGATTGCCTTCCTCCTCCGAGCCCTCCTGGTGGCACCTCAGCCCTTGATGGCTGCAACTCTCTGTTCTTGGAACCTGCACCCGGGCTGCTGCGTGCTCCGGAGGAACATCCCAGCCCTGGGCAGACCGGTGGCACCAAGACTGGCCCCCAGCCCTGCTGGACCCTCGCCACACCCACGCCCGCTCCCGCCAGCTCTCTCTCCTAATGCTGAGTGATGCAAACCATCCCTGCGCTCAAACCCCGACCCTCCCCTGCACTCTGCTCCGATGCGCTCGCCTCTGACTTCCCACAGAACAGAGGCGCCGGCACTTCTGTCCCCAGACCTGGACCAGCACTTCCTCTGGAGCCAGGGGCTTTCCCTGCATCCCCGCCCTGAGGATGCGCTCTCCCCTCGGCACCCCTCGCACTCCTGGGGCGCTGAGTGTCCTCCTCCTCTTGGGTTTCTTAACGCCTCTTAAATCGCTCCTTCTCTGCTGGCTCCAACTTCAAAACCACACTCGGGTTTCTTCCACCTTAAAATAGCCCTCCTCTGCCTGTGGGGCTCCTCCAGTTACCACCCTCCCCCCCCCCCCCCCCCCTTCTCACTTCATTTTGCGGCCAATCTTCTCCACGACCCGTCCTGTCCCTGTCCTCAGCTCTGCTCGCCCCTCGCCCCTCTCCAACCTGGCTTCCCTCTGCGGGAGCGGTCAGAATCTCCAGCCCCTGGCTGGTTGCTCCCACCTGCTTTTCAGGTCTCCTGGCCCCTCCTGCCGCTGCCGGCCCCCCTCCTCACAGCTTGCCCCTCTGCGACAGAAGCTGGTGAGGAGGAGAGGAGAGGCTGAGACCCTGAGTTCCAGGACAATGCTGAGTCCACATGCTGGGGCTGCCCCTCGCTGGGTGACCGAAATCCTCTCCCTCCTTAGTGAAATGGGATGAGGATAATACCCACTTCAGGAAACTCCGGAGATGATGTGGACTCAGGAGCCTGGACTCCAGAGCCCCTGCCTGGCTGGATCTGGCTCCCAGCTCGTCCCTGTCTCACGTCTCTCTGAGGGTCCTGAGCCAGCATCTCCTCTTTCTTTCCCGAGTGCTCACATGCCCTCTGGCTCTGGGTGCCCCCCTCCTGGAGCTGAAATGGCCATCCCTGTGCCAGGCTCTGGAATCTGCAGCCCCAGCCTAACCTGGCTCCTGGGCGCTGCAGTAACCTGTTGGTCCGATCTATGCTGATTTACTGAGCACCCACTGCTCCAGGTGCAGGGTGCACGTGGTAAACGGGGCAGAGATGTCCCTGTCTCCAGAGCCTCCGTTCTGGTGGGAAGGGACATTTGATGGATGTGTGAACAAATACACAAGGTAACTGCAAATAGTGATTGTGCTAAGAAGAAAATACAGCAGAGCAAGGGGATGGGGACCTGTGGGGCTCCTTTAGGTGGAGGTGGTCAGGGAAAGCTTCCCCGAGGAGGTGGCATGAGTCGAGACTTGACCTGGGAGGAGGATCCAGCCAACCCAAGGGCTGGGGCACGGTGTTCCTGCCAGAGAGACAAGAGGTGAAAAGGCCCTGCCCCAGAATGTGATTGGCACGGCTTGCAGGCTGAAAGCAGGCTAGGCCGCAGGACCCTAGGGAGCGGGAGGGAGTGGTGTGTCGGGGAGGAAGGCCGGGCCAGAGCACGGAGGCTCTTGGCAAGGGCAGCCTTGTTCCAAGCGCATCATCTTCACTCCTGGCATGTGCTGGCTCTCGGTGTGTGGTACCACCTCCTCCCTAGCAGCTGTCCTCAATTCCTCCCTCTCCTTCCCCTCCACAGCCAGTCCAGCACCAAATATAGGAAGCTTTGCTCCATCCCCCTGGCCACCATCCTCACCTCTCGCCTGGCTCCATCACCTCTCACCTGGCTCTGTCACCTCTCACGTGGTCCCCCATGTCCATCAGTGCTTCTCAGCCCGCCCATTCTCCAGTCACCAGAGTGGTCTTTAAAAAAAAATATGCTGTTGAGCCACTTTCCTGTTTAATGTCTCCCCCTTCCCTAGCATGGCTTCTCATTGCTCAAAGGATAGAGTCCAAAACACGGTCCCCAAGCTGTTGCCTCTAGGGTCTCTGCTCCCTCTCATGCATCGTCTCTCGCCATTCTCCATCGTGTCCTCTGGGCCTTTGGAAAGCTGTTCCTGCCCCTTCTCCCATTGCCTGGCTGGCCCCTTCTCCTTCAGGTCTGGGGGGGTCCCTTCCTCGGGGAAGCCTTTCCTGACCTCCTCCAGACTAACTGGGGCCCCTGTCAGGCCTTCCCACAGCAGCCTGGGATTGCTCCTGCGAGGCCCCCTTCATGTTTTAGTTACATGACTAGTCCCCTGGGAGCTCCGTGAGGGCAGGCCCGTGACTGTGTGTGTCTCCCGTGCTCCCCCAGGGACTATCATATGCCCAGCACATAGTAGGGTGCTCGGTAAATATGTGTTGAGTGAATGGAGGGTCGAGTTCTACAGAGGGCCCTGGGAGAGGAGGATGGAGAGGAATCTCAGGCTGGGCCCTGCTCCTCGAAGCTGGCCGCCCTCTACCACGCTCATTTGCTCACCCAACAAGGGGAGCCTGGGCTTCGCGGCCTCTGTCTGGAGCTGTTTGCCCCTGGCTCCCTCCAGCTCTGCTTCCCGTCCCGCTCCTGTTCTCCACCCAGCTCATCTTCCACCCTCAGCGCTGCGGGAGGATGCTGCTCCCTGGGCACAGGCCTTGGGTTCTTCTTGACTACCATTGTTCTCACTTCTTTTTTTTTTTTCAGGAAGATTAGCCTGGGGCTAACATCTGCTGCCAACTGTCCTTTTTTGCTGGGGAAGACTGGCCCTGAGCTAACATCCATGCCCATCTTCCTCTAGTTTCTATGTGGGACGCCTGCCACAACATGGTTTGACAAGTGGTGCCATGTCCACACCTGGCATCCAAACTGGTGAACCCTGGGCCATCAAAGCGGAACGTGCAAACTTAACTGCTGTGCCACTGGGCCAGTCCTCATTGTTCTCACTTCTTGGATGCCAACAGCTTCTCTGGGAGATGTCTGCACCCAACATAGCCAGATCCTGGGTCCAGCCCCAACGTCAGCCCAGATGGGACAGTTCCAGGTGACATCAAATTTCAGGGGTAGGGTGCAGCTGGCTCAGGCAGGGTGGAGCGGCAGGGGACTGGAACTGCATGGAAGGGGAGGGTGCTGGCGGGGTTACCATCCTTCATGGAAGGTGCTCTGGAGTGGGGAGGGAGAGGCAGATCAGCAGCCGGGTGCTAGTCTTCACTGGGTGTGGAGGCGTGACAGGTTTCATTCATTCATTAATTCATTCATTCCACCAATATTATAAACACTTATCATGTGCCATGCACTGCAGTAGGCACTGAGAGCACAGATGTGAAGAAAACAGATGGAGATCATTGCCCTGTGCTGCTGGCGTTCTTGTGAGGTGAGACCGATGATAAACCACATATGTTATTTAAAAATAGATGATATCGGATGGTGGATTGGTTTTCCTGGGCTGTCCTAACAAAGTCACACAAGCTGGGTGGCTGAAAACACCCGAAATGTATTCTCTCACAGTTCTTGAGGCCCGAAGTCCGAGACCAAGGCGTGGGCAGAGCCTCGCTCCCTCTACAGTGTGTCGGGGGCCCTTCCTTGCCTCTTCCTGCTTCTTGGGGTCTGCTGGCACTCTGGGGTGTTTCTTGGCTTATAGGACTCCAATCTCTGTCATCCTGTGGTGTTTTCCTGTGTGCCTCTGTCTCCACTTTCTTTCTTCTTAGAAAGACGCCGGTCCTATTGGGTTAGGGGCCCATCCTATTCCAGTGTGACTTCATTTTTATCTAACAGGGAGGGTGCATGGAGAGTGTGGGGAAAGGTTGAGATTTTATGTGGGGTCATCAGGGAAGGTGTCACCGAGAAGGTGACATTGAGCAAAGACCTGAATGAGAAAGATCAATAGAGATACGTAGGGGATAGCGCTCCGGGCAGTGGAACAGCAAGTGCTGAGACCCTGAGGAAGGAGCTGGCCTCTGTACTTGAGGAACGAACAGCGAGGAGGCCCAGGGAGTGAGGACACCGTGATGAGAGCTGGGAGTCAGGAAGCACTGAGAACTCAGACACCCCAGGCTCCTGGCCCTTGGTGGAGATGCAGCCCATGCGCCTCTCGTGCGTTTTTGCAGAGAGCCACTGAAGACTGTGCTCTGCTCCAACCTGCGAGTGAGCCAGGCATGATGGCACCTGGGCCCTGGGCGGGGAGAGCCGCCCAGCAGTGCTGTCACACCCTGGGAGGGAGGGCTGACCGCTGTCCCACGAGCTCTCGGGCCTGGTGACTGCTGGCGGGTGCTCTTCTCATCCAAGAATCCGCAGATGGCCAGCAAGTGGGACAGCTTCTTCTTGAACACTGTCCCTGTCCCTGGCTGCCACCCTCCCCTGGCCCAGAACACACTGGACTTTGCTGGAGGCCCGGGAGGTATTTTAGCGAAGGATCGAGTTAGGGTTCCAGAGCCGTGCGGGCAACTCGACTTTACTGCCTCGCTCGTGGTGCCGCCGGAGGGTCCCTAATGTTTTCACTTCACTGTCCCTTGTGTTCCTCGCACAGCCACCTCGCCTCTTGCTAAGCTGCCACCCCAGGCTTCAGGGGGCTGTCATGGAGGCAACCTCAGGCTGGGCCTCTGCTGTTTCCGCAGGGGGACATGCTGGTGGCTTCAACCCCCGCTCCGTTTCTCTGCCAGGGTCTCTCTCCTCCCCGGCAGCCTGGACTCCCTCGCCCCAAGAGCTGCTCTTCATTCGCAGGTGATGGTCTGTGTAAACCCTCCTCTTGCCGTCAGACTTTGGACCCCGTCCTTGCACAACAACAACCTGGCTAAAGGGAGATTTGCCTCCTTCTCGGACTGGTTTTCATGATAAGATCCACCCTATTAGCTGGAAACTTCTCTGCTGAGCCATCTGCTCTCACGTCAGCCCCATTAGGATAGGGATTTTTGCTGTTTTCTTTAATTGCACATTGAGGGCCGTTAGGAAGTATATATATATGTCTATTTTAGGAAATATATTTTTGAATGAATAGCATCCTCCCTTAAATTTCTTCTTTGATCACAGGGTGGGGAGGAGAGAGAAACTATAAATGCATCATAGCCCCTTAGTTCTCTCGGGAAAATGCGTGTTCACTCCCAGAAGTGTGCTAGAAGCTAAGTGAGGCACGTTGGAGCGCATCCTGTGATGCGCTGCTGGCATGAAGGACGCCGTGGAGAGACAACAGCGAGGTTGAAAGACTTGCAGATATTGTCATGCTCATCTTCGGATTTAGCAACAATGAAGTTTTGTGAGGAAATCAAAGAACTCCCAAATGCTTTCAACACCGACACCGTCCGTTCTTTAGACACCACTTTTCATGGGTTTGCAAAAAAGGATCGGCTCGGTTTTTCCCAGTAGGCAAGCTGGGAGGAGAGGGGCCGGCCTGTGTGGTGGGTTGAAGATCTGCACAGCAGGCTCTGACCTGGGAGGGCGTTCCAGAGGTTATGGAGCCGGAGAGCAGAACCAGCCCCTTCAAACGCACAGGTGGCTGGCGAGTGGAACAGTTCGCTCACTGTTAGTTCCCAATTTTGAATGTATCTTTTTGTTTAAAATGTCTTTATCAGATACCAAATGTTACAGGAATTGTAGGCGAAATGAATTAAAAGTAGAAACAATATTTTGTCCTTTGTCATTTGAGAGAAATGATGAATATTCCAAAACCATTTGGCAGAAAGCAGGGGATGATGGCCCCTCTTCCCCTCCCCAGGGGTGAAGGCAGTGTTCCTTTATTTTTAGTGAGGGAGATTGGTCCTGAGCTAACATCCATTGTCAATCAGGAAGATTGTCCCTGAGCTAACATCTGTGCCAACCTTCCTCCACTTTTGTATGTGGGATGCCCCTACAGCATGGCGTGATGAGTGGTGTGTAGGTCTGCACCCAGGATCTGATCCTGCGAACCCCAGGTTGCTGAAGTGGAGCATGCCAACCCAACCACTATGCCATGGGGCCGGCCCCAAGGCAGTATTTCTTAAAGTGGGTTCCGTGGTGCTCTCACCTCAATGGGCTTTAATGGGTGTTACTTGAAAAAAGGGTTCCATGGTCTAATCTGTTTGGGGATTATTGTGTTAAGCAAAGTTAAACAGGCTTCTTTGTGGCAGTTCTTTTAAGAGGCATTAATATGCCAACATGATAATGAAGCTAAGAGAGGCAAGGAGGGTTTCCAAGCCACTTTGACCCAGGAATTCTTTTTTCCCCTTCCTCCTCCTCCTGTTTTGTTTTTTAAATGGAGCATCTCATGGGACCACCGTTCCAACAAATATACTTTGGGAAACGTTGCTTAAAATCTTCCCTTTCGAAGGGAAGAAAAGTTTTGGAAAAAATTATGCCACTTCAGATAGTACATTTCCCTGACTTTGTCAGAACAACAGGATAAAATTAATTTTATTTCCAAGGACTGTAATGCCACATTGCTAAATTTAAATCCACTTTTTCCCCAAAGAGTGTCTTAAAGAACACATTTCGGAACCACTCCTTCTGTGAAACAAACCTCTACAGGGAGCAATAGCCAAATATGTTCAAGAACTTTATCCGGGATGCAAATGTGATCCCAGAATTTCAGTTCTGCTGCAACTGTTTTACCCAGTGTTCACTGTGCTCTGTGGTTCCTGCCACGCGACGGATGCCACGCCATGAATGCTGGCTGGGTCTCCTTCAGCGAGGCTGTCACCAGCAAGAAAGCCCGTTCCTCAAAGGGCTATTTTGTGTGCTTTGGTTTGACCTATCTCTACAGTGGGTCAGCGACCTTGTTGCCTGAAATGCACTGACCCAGAGACTGGGGTCAGTGGCCTGGGCTGTTGGCTGCAGAGCAGGGACCGGAGGCCAAGCCGAGGAGCCGGGAGGCCAGCGGGGCGGCTGCAGGGAAGCTGGTGGCGCTGGCTGGGAGGTTGGGCGTGTTTCCCCAGCCGCATCAGAGCTCGCCTCGGTGTGTCTGAGTGGGCTATACAGGCTGCGCTTTAGTTTCTGAGTCGTAATTCCGGCCCCTGTAGTTATGGCGGGAGGTGGTCCAGTTGGCTCTGGGGCTGGACTAAAATGATGGCAATGAGCAGATTCTTTATGGAACTATTTTATTATTAAAAAGTAAGTAACCCTTTGGGAAGAATTTAACTTGAAAATTTCTCACAAAACTTCTTTCCTCTTGAGTTCAGTTTCCCTCAGAGAGGGGCCTCTCCCTCGCACATCCAGGTCACCTGTGTCCCGCCACCCCCGTGGGGCTGGTCACGTCATGGCCTGGCCTCCAGAGGTGCTGGGTGCCGACTCTTTCTTCAGATGCTCCTCCCTCCCGGGGCCTGAAGGAGCCACCCCTCACCTGCTGGCCTCTGAGGCTCCCAGGCCTCCTGGCCTCCACAGGGCTCCTGATCTCAGCTCCCTGGGTGTCCGTGGGTTCAGGTGCCCGCGGGGTTAGTGTGTGCTCCCTCTTCCAAGGCCAAGACACAGGCGAGTCCAGTGAGGTCCTTGCCTTGAGCACAAAACACTCAGGAATCAAGATTAGGACTATTTTAGCACAATATTTTAAGAAATCAAAGTTAATGCGGAAAATACACGATGGACAATTCTCAAAGCTGTAAAGAGAGAATCTGGCCCTGCCCTTGCAGGACGGCCTCTCTGTCTTCTCACCCTAGGCTCTGCCCTGCATTGTCTTCACTCTCTCTTTCTCTGGGTAACCTTGTGCATCCCACCTTTTTGACGACTGTTTCAGTTTTCTATTGCTGCACGACGAACCACCCCAAATTGTGGTGGCTTGAAACACCACCATTGGTTTGCTATGTGCTCCTGCTTCTGCAGGTGGGCAGGGCTCCGAGGAGGACGCCGGGCAGCTCCCCTGGGGTTGGAGGAGCCAGGACACCTTGGCGCCCACAATTGGTGCCTCAGATGGGGTGGGGACTGTCTGGGTGTCTTTCTCGCCTCTTGGTCTCTCATTCTGTAGTCTAGCCTGAGGGTCTTAACATGGTGCTGGGTCCTAAGAAATCAATCAGTGTCACCTCTGCTGCCTTTGGTCAAAGCAAGTCACAAGGTCAGCCCAGATTCAAGGGGACAGAGATGGCACCTCTTGATGAGTGGAGTGCAAAGTCATTGGAAACGGGCCTGAGGGATGGGGAGGTGGGGGTTGGGAGTCTCCTTTGAAACAGTCTACTGCAACACCAAATATACTATCGGGGTGGTCCACATGCTGTCCACAGGGATAGGCGGGACCCCTATAAGGGAGGGACCCCAGGTGACTGTTGCCTGAGGGAATTCAGTCCCGATGGTGTCAGATCTTCTGGTTTTTCAAGAGGAGTTGGAAATCTAGACTTTTATGTAAATTCAACTGATTTTAAAATGTAGGTTCCATTAAAAAAAGATGATGCAAGACAATTCAAAGTCCATCTGTGGCCTAAGCTGACCCATGGGCTGCCACATGCCTCCACCTGGATGTCCCAAGGCATGTCAATTTCTGCACGTCCAAAACTGACCTTGTTATATCTTCCATGCCTATTGTCCTGGGTTCCTGTTCTCAGTGATGACTCAGCAAGCATCCAATCACCCAGGTCCCTGGGGGAGTCCTCCGAGGGCCCCCCAGTTCATCACCAGACTACTTCCTGCTTCTAGTTGTTAACCATCTCCACATCCATGCCATCCTCTGCGTTTCTCTGCCATTGTCTTCAGGCCCCCCTCCTCGCTTACCTGGACCATTTCCACAGGCGTCCCTGCCTCCAGTCATCCCCCTTCCCGTCCTTCCTCCAGAGCTGTGCTGTCCAGTATCGTAGCCACTAGCCACCTGTGACTGTTTAAATGGAAATTAATTAAAATTAAATTAAATTAAAAAATTCAGTTCCTCAGTCTTAGTGGCCACCTTTCAAGTACTCAATAGCCACCTGTGGCTAGTGGCTTCCATTTTGGACAGTGCAGATGCAGAGCATTTCCATCACTGCAGAAAATTCTACTGGACAGTGTTGCTCTGAGCTCACATTACTGCCTCAAACCTCCGGGGTCGTCCAGCTCCCTCCGGATAGGGTCCAGTCTCCTTAACCCAGTTTACACCTCCACCCTGTCTGGATGCACCTGTCCAGCTGCCCCTCCCGTCTTGTCCCCGCACGCACCCTCCGCTCTAGCCACCCCAGCTTCCCGCAGCCCCCTGCCTGTGTCGACTCTTCCTGCCTGCACGCCTGGGCACCCTTGGTCCTGCAGCCTGGAGCCCCTTGTTTACCTGCGTAACCTGGGCTGGGTTCAAACACTGCTCCTGCTTAGCGTTTTGTGGCTCGCACCCCAGGCCCACACACCTGAGTATGCGCTCTCTTAACACCCTTGGCACGGGTTGACTCGAGCACTTAGCACCCTGCTGCTGAGTTGCCTGCCCCTCTCTGTGAGGTCCAGAGGTGCTTCCTTCCTGTCTGCAGCCCTGGCCTAGCCCAGTAGGGGGCGCCGGGGTAGGGGGTTGGGGTGGGGTCAGGAGAGACTGGGGAACACGATCCTGAGAAGCACCCTAAACTTAGCAGGAGGCTTTCCTTTGCAAGGACACACCTCGCTCACACTGGGTGAGGCAGGAAAGGGGGTTTATGAAGCTCCCAGCTGGCCAGTGCCAGGAAGGATGGACCTCAGGGCCGGTTTGACTCCGGCTCAGCTGGTCAAGGCCTGGGAGTCTGTGGTCTCTCCAGTCACGAGCTGCACAGCATCCGCCTGAGACTGGTGCCCCCGTGTGGCCCAAAGGGGTACAGCAGCTCCCGGGGCTGAGGCTCCCGGGTCCAGGCCCCCGACTGGGGGAGGGAGCCTTTGGGAGGGTCTTCTAGGAGCGGGGGAAGCGACTCTCTGAGGAACCCAGAGCCAAACTCTCCTCCGCCCAGACGGCTCATATATTCCCAGCCTGACCCTGTAACTGGTGGGGGATGGGCATGGTCTTTGCCCACCTTGGAACCCATGGAGGAGTCAGCGCCTCACAAAGCCAGACTCTCCCCTGAGGGTTAGTAGGAGTGGGTGAACATTGGCCGGGCACCCCATTCTGTCCCTCCCCCAGCCTCAGGGAGGGGCAGCCTCTGTCCACAGCTGCGTAATGGAGAAATCTGGGGAGATCGAGCCTGCGGAGCCCATCAAAGAGACCCCCCTCCCCTGCCCCCTCCACCACCCCAGCTCCAGCCACTCTGTCTCCTGGCTCCTGCTCTGAGCCGCCAGCCCTTCCAGCCTTGAGGCGTCTCAGAGGCTGCGGTACAGCCTGGAACACTTCCTCCTACCCTGCTCCCCGACCCCGCCTGCACCCCTTACTTATGCAACGGGTGGGAGTGAGGGAGGCCGTTTATCGCAGCTTAAACTCCCTGGTAGAGGCTCTCAAGGCACCCCGAGAGTGTGCCGGGGAGGTGAAAGACCCCTCATTTCCCCAGAGGGAAGCTCTGAATCAAGGAAGGTAATCCAGCCCAGAGCGGTGCTCTCCTTCTCTTTCCAGTGGGCCCTGGGGGGCCAGGAAGAAGTAAAGGATTCTAGACAGAATAATGGGGACCGGATGGGCTCCGGAGCAGGACAGGCGCCTTGCAAATGTGGAAACGCTCTTCCCACAATCTCATCTGTCTGAACTCCTAGTCCCAGGGGGATGTTCTGATAGTCATCTAGGCTGGAGCCACCTGAGAAGGAACTGGTGGGTCTCTAGCTCCCTCTAGTGGGAATCCTGCAAAGGAAACTGATGGGAGGATTCCCGTCATTGCCGTTGTTGGGGAGAGCGGAGGGCTGGGGGCGGGGACGACCGGGACTGCAGCCCCCTCCTCCAAGCCCCGTCCCCCAGCGCTTCCTGTAAGGTAGACAGCAAACATTTCAGTAAGCAAATTTGCATATGGAGTAAATATGCCTTTGGGGGAGATTTAAGGGACACGATGGCAAAGGGACCCAGTGTCACTCCAATTCCTGCTACTTTCCAGCAGAGAGGACGTCAGCTGCTGAGGCCAAGAGGTCCACCATCGATGCCTCTCGAGGTGGCAAAGCAATGGCAGGAAAATAAACCCAGGGCCATGTGCTGGGGGGCTAAGAGCTCCACCTTCTGAGGGAGCCCAGAGAATAGAGAGCTCTGCCCTGGCGCCCCCAGAGAAGGGATCAGGTCCAGCGAATCCCTGCCTCCTAGGTCCGTGCTGGGTTCATGCACCAGATCCCGCCATCCCTTCCCTGCTCCTTCGATGTACCCTCCATACTGCGGAGGCCGGAAGCCAGACACCACACTTCTCAGACTCCCTGCAGCCGGAGCACTTCGGGTGCCCCGCATAGATGTGCCGGTGCAGGGTCCGGAAGATGGGGGTGCAGTGGAGGCCATCTTCCTGCCACTGCTTCTGCTGACCAGCAAGGTGCTGGGAGGTGGGGATGGTGTCTGGCCTTGGTGTCTGGCATTTGTGTCCCAGCGTCTGGTCACAACCGTCCGGGGCATCAGCCGGTAGTCGTGGTGGCGGCAGTGTCCGCTGCAGGGATTGCTGATCTGTGGATGGTGGACAGGGTGGTCTGTTGGTCTGTCCCTGTCCCACTGGAGGCCTCCCGACTCCCCCCTCTCCATGGCCACCTCCTGCCTCCACCCACGATTTTATGAGGACCTAATTACCTGGGTTGAGTCCCTTTTTACACCTGGAGTGCTTTGTTTTCTGCACTGCCGGTGCAGTAGGCACACAGGGGAGGCTGGTTTGAATGCATGAAAACAGAATGTTGAATCTGCTCCCAAATCAGATCTCTGGGGCCCTTGGCTCTAAAAGAGAGGGCCCCCTGGATGGGGCATGTGAGGTGGGGAGGGACCTCAGAGGTACAGCGCTGGGTGGAAGGCCTGTTTCACAGAAGCCGGTGAGATGGGGCCAGGGAGAGTGTAGGGGGGGTGGGGGGAGGTGAAGCAGAAGCTCGAGGAAGGACCAGCCTCTGGCTGAATGGCCACATTGGCCAACTCTACCTCAGGGCCGTAGACCTCCCTTCCTCCCTCCGCTCCGCCTTCCCAGGCATCCAGTCAGGATGGACTTGGTGAAACACAGTGGCCCAGGGCGTCCCTGCTCTGTTAGCCCCCGCCCTCTGTGGAAAGACCTGGTGACTCTCTCACCTCCTCCCACTGACATGGGACCTATGTCCCCCCACCCTTGAAACTGGGTGGGCTGTGACCGCTTCACCAGTAGATGACAGTGGATGCGATGCCATGTGCCTTCTAAGATTAGGTCACAAAAGACCAGGCAGGGGTCGGCCTGGTGGCATAGTGGTTAAATTCACACACTTCTCTTCAGTGGCCTGGGCTTTGCGGGTTTGGATCCCGGGCACAGAAATCTGTACACATTGCTTATCAAGCCATGCTGTGGTGGCATCCCACATACAAAATAGAGGAAGATTGCCACAGATGTTAGCTCAGTGACAGTCTTCCACACCAAAAAAAAAAAAAAAAGCCAGGCAGCATTGGCCTAGGCCTCTGGGAATGCTGCTCTCTGGACACACCATCCTGGGACCCAGCTGCCATGCTGTGAGAAGCCACATGAAGAGGCCCTGTGAACAGCCTCCGAGCAAGGCCAGCCCTGAAATCATCCAGTCCAGATGTGTGAATGAAGAAGCTGGAAAGATGATTCCAGCCCCAGATGTCAGAGCCCCCCACCCATTCGAGTCCTCCCCGCTGAGGCTCCAGGCTCCACCCCTGACCCACAGACCCTGTGAACACAAAATGGGTGCTGTTTCTGCCAGAAAGTTGGGGGTGGGTTGAAACACTGCGGGAGCTGATGGCAGCCTGGGTCGTGGCCCAGCGAGGGCCCTTCCATGGGAGCCCTGCCAGCCCCACACTCAGCGGGCTGCCGTGGGGACAAAGCCCAGGCGCCCATTGTGAGACCTGCCGATGGACTGGCCGACACGGGAAGGTCCCGGTGACAGAGCAGGATCCAGGCCTGCCCTTCCACTGGTGGCAGACGGCAGCCCAGGCCACCCCGCCCCTGAGGGCCCCCGCACAGGGCTCGGCGTTCTCACCCATTTCCACGAGAGGTCCAGCCATCCCCAGCGCTCTGTGATGCTGGAGGACGTGACTGGAATTCAGTGTGTGTGTGGGGGGGGGCAGCGTCCTGCCCCTGTTCTCAGTAGTCTTCTCAATCCCCCCCGACTCTCCTCCCCTCTCCCTCCATCCCATCCCACGTTCCTCCCTTTATAAGGCGGAGTGGCTTCCCTCTGAAGTCTTGTCACAGCTGTCACCCAGACCTGGGGCTCTCAGCTTAGACCCCGGGCAGGGTACCAGGCAGTTCGCACACACTCGGGCCCTCCTGCTGGGAGAAGAGTCTGCGTTTTGCTAAGCAGGTGAGCAACGCTTCTCATTTCTGAGATGGGAGCCAAGATTCTAGAGCGGGCAGCCCTCCGAGCCCTTTGGCAGGTTTGGTCATGTCTCTGAGCCTCAGTTTCCCCATCTGTAAAACAGGGATAGTAAGTCCCTTGCAGGGGCGCTGTGAGGATGAAGTGACATGTGAAAAGCCCCAGGCACGGTGCATGGCCCAGGAGGAGCAGCCGACCTGCCATTGGAGCTGCTGAGGGGGCAACAGCCTCGGGGAGGCCGCATGGTTGGAGCCAGTGCCCATGGGGGAGAGGCGGTGGCTTTTCGTCTCACTCCTGGATTCTCCCGGTGTATCAGGCTCTCCGTTCACTTACTGCATCGGAGACTCGGGTAACAGTGGCTTGAACAAGATGGAGCCAGGGTTCCTCGGACCAAAAGTCAGAGCCTCCGGCATGGGAACAGCAGCTGCACAGAATTGGGTCTCGGGGTCTTTCTGTCCTGTTGCCTCACAGGCTGATGGCAAGTTTGATCCAAGCTGACCTGCCACCACCACCTCTGGGTTCCAGCCAGCAGGAGGGGACAAGGCAGGGGAAGGCGTGCCCCTCACGTGGAGGTCAAACTCCTGACCTCCACCCACACCCCCTCGGCCAGCCTCAGTGCCATGGCCACACCCTGCTGCCAGGGTGCCGGGAAACATCAGGGGCGCCTCATGTCCGACTACATATCAGGGCCCCACTCCGTCCACAGAGGGAAGAGCAGACATCAGGGGACATAGCGAGTGTCTGTCAGGCCAGGCAGGGGCTGCGGGGGCCAGCCCCAGCCATCCATCTGCCCACCTTTGTACCAGCTTGGCCACTGGGGCCACTGAGCCAGGAGCTGGCTTCCAGACAAGAAAGGACGCGACGCTGCCCTGGAGGAACAAACATTTCCTCACGAACCAAAGCCGGTGGAGGGTTTTTAGGGCTCGGCTTGGGAGGGCCGAGCTGTCCCGTGGGCCCAGTCTCCGAGGTCTGGCCCTGAGCCGACCGTCCTGCCCCGGGATAGCCTGACCTTGGACCATGTTGGTCTGTCTCCTGGAGGACTCCCCTCCCCGGGTGTTGCTTGGCACACCGCCCTTGGCATTGGCCAACAGTCGCATGAAATATGCTTTCCTTTTACTGCAAGAATGCTTTTTCAGGACACAGTCAGTCCACGGCGTCCCTCAGCGTTCCCTTTATCAAGGCTCATGGGAGCAATTTTCACCAGAATTTATTATAAGGGAAAACTTCGTCCCTGCAGAGAAGAGAGGCTGCTTCCTGCAGATAGTGACAGATCAGGTTTCCTGTCTCTCCCGCTGCCTTGAGGCAGAGTCACAGCATGGTGGCCACTTGGTCAGCCTTTCGCAATCTCTGCTTTCTGTGGGCCCAGCATTTCAGCTCTGTGTTGGGCTGACGTTCATGTCTTTGGCACATGTCACCTGCCACATTCTCTATCAGCCTAAGCAGGCTATCATGAAGGATAAAATGGAAAACCAGGGCCCCTTAATTGGGAAGTAAACAAGACTGGTGGCCACAAGGGGTGGTCCCATTGTTATATTCAGTGTCAGGGGTGACTTGAGTTTCCTGGCAGCTGGGCAGAAAGGGGTGGTTACAGGCTGTCCTCAGAAAGAAGGAAGCAGAGCAATGTTGAGAGAGAAGCAGAGTGGCAGCCCTTAGCTGATGGGAGGGGCCCCTGCAATGGTTCAGGGCGGAGGCAGAACCTGGGCACTGATCCCAGCTCCATCCCTTGGAAGCTGTGTGACCCTGGGTGAGTCACTTAGCCTCTCTGTGCATCGGTATAGAAATAGTCACTGCTGGCTTGTGGCTGCATCAATCCACTCTCTGCTTCTGTCTTCACATTGCTTTCTCCTCTCTGTGTGTCCATGTCTCCTCTTCCGTATCTTATAAGGACACTTATTGTTGGATTTAGGACCCACCTTGATAATCCACTTTGAGATCCTTAACTGAATTATATCTGCAAAGATACTTTTGCCAAATAAGGGCACATTCGCAGATTCTGGGATGTGGGCATATATTTTGGAGGCCACCCTTCAATCCACCACCAGGACTAAAGTTTTGGATCTAAGCAATGCATCTTTTGTGGGGAGACAGTCCTGGGCGGGTAGATGGGTGGGAGACTGTTTTTGGCGGGAGGAGAGGGCATAGGCAGCATCCACCATGTAGACCGCAGCTCTTCCGCAGAGCCGCCTCTGGTTGTCCAGATGGCAGCTCCCAAGGCTGAGGCTTGAGCTTCTCATCCTGCTTCTCTTGGGCCCCCACAGGGCCCCAGGTGCTCAGGGCCCCAGGTGCTCAGGGCCCCCAGGTGCTCAGGGTCCCAGGTTCTCAGGCCCCCAGGTGCTCAGG